>NC_051156.1:233622072-233867079 GCF_013339745.2 Dermacentor silvarum
TTGATACAAAATTGTATTGCGATTCACACCGTCAAACGAAAAGCTGACGAAGGTAAAGTAGCAATTGAACTGCATTGGCTTCTCAGAGAGTGTGCTGACCTCAATATGGAAAAGTACTACCTCCAATGGACAGGTACTACGAGCAGTTCTCGCGCAAAGAAATCACACGTTGGCATGTTATGTTGCTTATGTCGAACACACTCCACTATATCTTTGGCGTCTTGCTCGCCCTCCTACGAGTGCATCAGGGGACATTTGGACTTAGGTCATTGCCAGGTGTCACAGACTAATGCACATATTTTTCTTTCATATCGTTGCCTACTCGGGAAGCCGAACATGTTTACCTCAACCTTGGTCAGATAGACCGCAGCACGTCCCTTATCTTGAGCTACTCACAGGCGCCGTGGGAGTAATTCAGGTAGTAATTACGGCGTTAGGCTTCCAAGGACACGCTTGTAGAGAAGCACAAACAGGAAACCGGGGCCGCTGCCTCAGACGATGTGAATCGCGTTCATGCACAGCTGTACACTTCACGAGGCACGATGCAATTCAGCCATAATGCGTCAGTTTATTCGAGACGTCATATTGACAGAACACGTGCCCTCTTGAACACTGTTGTGTCTTGCGTGCTACGTAAATTTTTTTTTAACCGTCTCTTCATTCCTGTCCAGCCTCTCAGGGCACTGAGTTCTAGCAGTAGTCTCTACTGGGCATGCTAGTCCAAGTTTCATTAAATCTTTTATCTTAAGCAATGTGGTTTCCCGTTTTCCACGACAGCAATATTTCGACCACATATGTGCGGACGCCAGGAAGGAAACATATATCAGGTATTTGAGCGCGTGTATGTAGGCTGGAAGATTACCCCGACTGTACTACAAAACGTTAGCGACGCTCACGGAAACCGTACACACCTTCGGTGGAACAATGAGTTAGGAGTATATAGGCTGTATAGAAAACAAGAAACCCTCTGCCATGGGGAACGATGATTGCCCGTGAAAACAACTCGCCGCTGATTTCGCCGTCGTATAGCGCAGCACTGCCACATCACGCACCGTTCCAACAAGAGTCGATATCGGCAGCAGACGCAGCTTCGTGAGAGCGGTATAATGCCTCGGGTTTCACCGGTAAGCTCGTGAACGCTGCCAACAACTTCCCGAAGAGCCGCGACGCAGCCAGGTCACGCACGGAAGTGCGCAATGGGCGCGTCGGTGTGGCGAGGCACTATGAGTCCGCATTGGGCCTCGCAGAGAGCAGTTCCGAGACGTGACGCAGAATAGACCACACTTGAGAGCGTTTGATTCCCGCATTTGCACACGAGGTGCATTCGGCGACCGTCAATTGATGTTATCGGAAGGGCTACAGAGAAGCGATATATAGCTGAGTTTCGTAATTTCTTTTGTAAGTCAATCGCCAGCGACAGTGAAATAATAATTCAACGGATTTCGTTTTTTTAATACTTCCAGCGCCAGACGTCGAAGAATTGATTCTTCGTAACGCATTCCCAGAACCAGCAAGGATTAGCAAACTTAGCTACTAAGGCTTTCCACCCAACATGGTAAATTGTATATCTGCATACTTGAGCATACGCATGCAATTCGTCGATGTCGAATGCCAATACTTAGGTGCCTCCCCGTAACTCGAGCGTTCCGCAAGAGAGCGTGCTCGGACCTTTACCGTACCTAGTGTATATTAATGACTTGCAGCATGCATCGATGACAGTGCTAGGTTATTCGCCATTGATTGCTTACTCAACATTAGCAACGAACTGTCAAAAAATCTCAGCGCAATGTTAGACAGGTGCGGTATTAAGGAAATGAAACTTCATGAAGTAAGAACTTGGTTTATGCGTATCACTAACACGAACCACCCTCTACCGTATAAATACTCTATTAAAGAATGCGCAATTACCGAAACAGACTCTCTTAATTTTGGCTGTCATAATCAAGAACTGCTGGAAGTGGCCGCAACATCTCGATAATGTTTGCTTAGCTTAAGCTAGGCCTGTTAAGAGACGAACTTAAACACTCGCCGTCGTCGCTGAACTGTTAGTGTTCAACACTCAGTAAGGTCGAGATTGGAATATGGCTGTGTCGTCTGGGACCCGTTCACAGAAAGGGCCAATAACGAACTGGAGCACATCAAGACACTAGCCGTATGGTTCTGTTTTAATTGTTATGGACGCAATGATTCCCCGTCTCACTTAATAAAAAGTATAATATAGCCACCCTTGAAGCTCGTCTTAGAGTTATTTTCTGCCTCTGCAAACGTGACTCCCAGTTTGACCCTTCGCCTTATCCACAGCGGCAAGATAACTCCGATAACTCATATTGTTTCGTGTTCTTTTCCCCCAGCACAGTTGCTGAATGGAAGGCCCCTGCCTGTCGATGTATGCGTGTCTGATAATGTTTCATTTGCATTGGAAAAAAGATTTCCGCCTCCATTCCACCCTGTGAAAGGGGATGGACAGCGAAGCTGTTGCCGACGTTACACAAGCGCCACCAACAAAAGGCGTCGCACCGTGGAGATCCAGTAGCCTCCACAACCTCGTTCGCGCCCTTTCCGTTGGTGCTTCGACGCCGTGGTGCACGTTCGCGGCGTCCATACGCTTGCGTGTAACCGGCGTTCACGAATTGAATGTCACTGTAATTTTTTAGGGGCGAAGCTCCTTAGCGTGGGGGTCTGTTCCTCCTCTGTAGTAGTAGTAGTACAGTGTACTAGAAGGTACCCTTCTAGTACACTGTAGTAGTAGTATAGTAGTAGTAGTAGCCGTCGTAGTAGGTAGCCACGTCTACTTTTATGGAAAAAAATTCCGTAAGTTCTGTCCGTAGCGCGGAATCGAACCAGGGACCCCTCGCTTCCGAACGCGCGGCGCTAACCACTACGCCACGAAGCGCACATGGAGACATGCTCCACGATGACATAAATACCCGACATTAACGAAAGACTGCGCGTTTCTAACGCGTTTGTGCTAGCACATTACGGCCCGTTTGCCTCCCCACCTCCGAGCTCTCCACAGCCTTTTGGAGTTTGTGGAACTGAACGGAATCTCCGCCCATCGCTAAGCGCTCGTCCCTAGCAGGTCATCGCCTCCATCACCAGCCTCTTCCATGATCGGATGAGACTCTTGCTGCTTCTTCTTCTCTTCCCTTCCTTTCAACATCTTTATCTCCTTTTTCCCTTCCCCTGACGCTGCGCCGTGCTCCCTATTGGCAGCAGAAATAAGCGTCACTTTCTTCTTCAATAAATCACTACTACTACGTGTAAGAAGTTGGTGTAAGACGCTGTGGCCTCTCCGCCTGACCCCCTTATTCATAAACGCTCCTCGACTTGAACTTGACTTGCACCGCCTTGGGCAGCGCGTTCAAAACGCGTTGAAGGCGGTGGCAAGTCAAGTTCAAGTAGTAGTAAGTGGTTCGTGGGGAAAGGGAAGGTTGGCCAAGTCGAGGAGCGTTTATGAATACGGGGGTTTATACTCTCTCAGCAGTCATGTGATGGCGTCGGCAAACGCGGTGCACGTTCCGGCATGTGTAAACGGCTGCGTAAGACGCTGTGGCCTCTCCCCCTTACTAGAGAGTACTGCACGTTCTAACGCGTTTGTGCTAGCGTCCCCTTAAGCGGGAGATGGTGCAATTATAATGAAGGGCGCTGTTATAAAATAGGAATGACGTCACATATGGCGCGTGTCATTCGTGGAAGTCGATCGTTCGATTTAGTGCGGCGAGACTGGGCGAATTACACGGAAGATTCACGGTTTACCGATGATTCCCTCCGGAACTTCGCCCACTCATCATCATTCACCCCGTGGATATGCGGTGTTTTTTTAAGAGTGTTGCGCTGATGTCGAGTACGGTCGCAGCACACTCCGCGCGACCGATGCAACGGGCAGAGCGCCCGTTCATCAAGGGCAGATGCATCGTGTGCACACGTTCGTCACGCGCGCACGCATTTGTGCCGGAGTGCAGCACACATCTGCATTCTAGTAGACCCTTCGCCTGGCCTAAGTGCGGTATTGAACTAATTCACTTTCTCAAAGTAAAGTGCGTCACAACATTTGTAAAGTACGACTTACACACAACCTGCAGACATATAGCATCGGATTGTAATTTGAACATGCGAGAAAACGAAAAGTAATTATGTTACGCGGAAACTCAAAATTACACTAGCTCTGGAGACGCAAATCTTTCTTCGTCGACCCGACGGTGTACACGCATGGACGCAGAGAATTGCCGGGGTAGCCATATACAGCTTTGCTGCAAAATTGTGCTTTTCTTACATTTTGCGCGTGTGTGCCTGTGTGCAAAACGATGGATCGTGTCCACGCTATCGCTGTGTTAAGATTTATTGGGCTTGATTATTTCATAGGCTTCCCCCTCATACTGTTAATATTTTCTTCAGTCATCGAAAACGTTATGCTTGCTTTTAATGCAGTCTACACAATCCCATTGCATTACGCACTGTGCTTCTTCTCTGCGCTGTACTAGAGCAATGCACGGGCTCGGGCTTACCCGAAGCCCGGGCCCGGCCCGTGGCCGTACGGGCCGGGTATAACATTTTTTTCACGGGCTCGGGCCGGTATCGAGCACGGCGCGTGCTTTTTGACCCGGGCCCGGGCCGGGCTCGGGTTTTTTGACGCGGGCCCGGGCCGGGCTCGGGCTTTCTGGTGGTGTGCATGTAACGTGCAGCGAGTTATTCTCGGGCGTCTCGACTCTGAAAAACATTATTTTTCGTTCTCGGGCCGGGTTCGGGCCGGTTTTGAGTCGGGCTCGGGCCTAAGATAAAGGGTGGGGGGGCGGGCCGGCCGGGCGGGTAACGTAGATTATTTCTGGACCCGGGCCGGGCCCGGGTCTCGCCATAAAAGTTTTGATGGGGCTCGGGCGGGCCGCCCAACGTAAAAACGGGCCCGGCCGGGCCCGGGCTGAAAAAATCGGCCCGTGCAGTGCTCTACTACGCTGACATACAGTGTATTTCTTTAACACGAAAGGTTTTTATGCCGGGGTCGACCAAGACTCTGACGTTTTCTCACGGAAATACGTGAAATGAAAGAAACCAGAAGAAAAGTCACAAACATGATTTGGGATCGAACCCACGACCCCTTGGTCCGCGAGATAGTCGCCGAGCGTTTACACCATTGCGCCAACGCATTTGCGAGAGCTAAACGCGCCTTAATATCTAACACTCCTCCGTGTACCCGCGCTCTTGTTCGGTGCGGTGCCGCAGCCTACGAGCAGAAAAGAGAGTCCTTATGCACACGCGCACCGACAGTGAACGCTTGGCCACAGTTGAAGGGACGCTGGCATCAAGCTACCAACGCCACCTAGTGGCGTTGGTAGTGGCGTTCACCGTTCAGCACAGCGGAGCATGTAAATCTGAAAATGTTCTGAGTTGATCGCGGACTGCAATTACGACGCGCTACGCGCTGATTCGTGACGATTCTGTTATGCTTTGTCTTGCGCGGTGTAAATGGCATTACGTTGTCTTTCGTTGTGCTAGGCGTGTGCACTTGCAGCTCAATGCACGACGGTTTCTGCATCGGAGTGGTAGTCGTGATAGGAGACGTGCCACCAGGCGTCAGCGTGTGTCAACGCTAAGGGCGCTTAGACAAAACACCAATAGAGCCATATATCAATGTGCAATTTCATTAAATACTTCTGTGAAGACCGTTTCATTTCGTGTTCTATCCGAGCTTTAAGAGGGATCAACCACATTTTTATTTCTTTTCTTTGAATGTCAGATATTAGGTATCGCTTATAAACAATAATACAATCCTGTTTGGCACAGTGCTGGTAGTATTCTATAAAATGTAAAAACTTTAACATTCGTTATAAAATGGCTTTTGGTTTCAAATTTTCGCAAGAGTATGTGTTTAGAGCATTTCTTTCAGCCATATCTTTCATATTACCGTATCATGCCTATGTTGGTACGATATAAGTATGCTTATATCTGTTAATATTCTGGTCCAGTGTGAACATTTGACTGATATTATGTTGTACAATAGAACAAACAAAAACAAGGAATTAGTGCCCGTCGACAATTCCTGTGCCGTGGCGTCTGTGTGGGCGTGACTGGGTGAATTGTGTCCTACTACAATGACTTTCCGTCATTCGACTACGCTAGCTGTGCATCAGGACTTGTGCGTGTCCCAGTTTCGTGCTTACAACGAATGTAACTTCAAAGAGCACGAAAGAGAACACGCGCGATACACGCAGCAAGTGGCCATGTCCTCTCCCGTTGGTCTCACGCGAGAATGCGGAGGGAAGGCGAATTGTTTTCTGCGGCAGCGTCGGAGTGAATGCGGTCTCCCACATTGAAACTTGCCGTCGCGTCGCCCGTCGACCGCTCTCGATCTGTCATTGAATTCAGGCTGAGCTGTCGTCCCGGCTGTGGTGTCCTCTTTCTCGTCGAATTTAACACGTTGCCGGCCTGTGCCGGCATGCCGGACCCGCTGTGCTCCTCGCATATCCGTCGCCACTATAAGCTTGTAGAGAATCCTCATTCAAACTCTCCGAAATGCACCGCGACAGAAACAGATCGATAGGAAGAATGAAGCGATGGGGATGCCAACTCAACATGTCCATAAATGAAACGAGTGGAAGAATTCGAATGTTTGAGTGTGCCTAAAAAAACTTTGACCCCTCTCTTCTATATTGTTTATATGAGACTATCGAAACGAAAGCACCCTAACGGCGAAATCGCATGCAGCGCACGGGATCACCAATGTTCCTATACGTTTACGTGAGGTGAGCAGTTTCCACCTACATGTTTACACCAATGCATTAGTCCCATCAACAAGGCTAGCTGCCGTGGTGGTGGTTCCAGCAAGATCCATCAAAATACAGTTTAAAATGACATGTCTAATGACGCGACATTTGAGAGCCACAGCGAAGCTTACTGGCTGCTACTGCTAGGTATGAACTTGGTTGCTGCTCGGTCTTAACTTGGTTTAGCTTAACTACGCATGCAGGAAGGTATTCTCGAGCGATCATTTTCGGAACTACCTTCCCTTTCGCGACATTTCGCGTGACTAGCGCTGGACGCGTGGGCGCCTACGAGCGACAGCGCTCCTGGCATGCCACAAACGCAGGCAGGCTAACTATGTTTGGTACATTGCCAAGAACGCTGTCGCTTGTCGACGCCAAACACATTGACGACTTTTCGCGTGACTAGCGCTGGATGTGTCGGCGCCTACGAGCGACAGCGTTCCTGGCATGTCACAAATGTAGGCAGGCTAACCAAGGTTAGCACAGTGCCAAGAGCGCTGCTGCTTGCCGACGCCGAACGCGTTGGAGGCTAGCCGCTCGATATCAATCGGCCAGCTTCACTGCGTCTTGAGCTTTGCGTGGCCTAGTGCGAGCTTTCGCCTTTTATTGCGATAGCAATTATATGGAGACACAAAGAGGATTTCTGCCGTCGCCGTCGCCGTCGCGCTCGCCATCGTCGTCGCCATGAGGTTCCATATGACGTCAACGGCGATGAAATCGTCGCCGCGCGCTGGACGCTGTATGTGCGGGGTGAAAGGACGCGAGGGACGCGTGCTTTCACGGAGGGCGAACGAACGGTGGAGAACAAACGCGGGTTCTGCGCCGTGCTCCCTGAAGGGCTGCAAAATTATGCGTCTCTTTCCTCCTTTACAATCACCATATATAGAGAGCAAACGCGACTTCTTCCGTCACACGAAAGGCCGTGGGGGGACGGGAGGGAGGGGCGGCAACGTTTAGCTGCAGCACCAAATGCGTATTTATATAAAACGTTGCGAGGCGAGAAGGTGGTAGAGCACTGCACGGGCTCGGGCTTACCCGAAAGCCCGGGCGCGGCCCACGGGCCGGGCCGGCCGGGTAGAGCAGTTTTTTCACGGGCTCGGGCCGGGCTCGGGCACGGCGTGTGCTTTTTGACCCGGGGCCGGGCCGGGCTCGGGTTTTTTGACGCGGGCCCGGCCGGGCTCGGGCCTTCTGGTGGTGTGCATGTAACGTGCAGCGAGTTATTCACGGGCGTCTCAACTCTGAAAAACATGTATTTTTCGGTCTCGGGCCGGGTTCGGGCCAGTTTCGAGCCGGGCTCGGGCCGGGCTCGGGCCTAAGTTAAAGGGGTGGCGGGCCGGGCCGGGCGGGTAACGTAGATTATTTCCGGGCCCGGGCCGGGCCCGGGTCTCGCCATAAACGTTTTGATCGGGCTCGGGCGTGCAGCCCAACGTAAAAACGGGCCCGAGCCGGGCTCGGGCTGAAAAAAATCGGCCCATGCAGTGCTCTAGAAGGTGGTAAAGACTTCCGACGCTGCTCGACGAGTTTGCCGTTCTGATCTCGTGGAAACCTCCGAGCCGCCCCAGACGCCCTGGCAACAGTCATCAACGCGGCGCGCCTTCGGTGCGAACGCGGGCAAAACAGCGACCGCGTCGACAACAGTTCTGCGCGTTGCTGGTACTACTGCATGTCCAAGTTTATACAGCTGATAAAACTACTATCCTTATTACGTATAGCTCTCTACTAAGTTGCTGTCGCAATGATGCTTCGCCTTTCGGGTGAAACTCCGACATTTTAGATGCGAAGCGTCTTATGCTCGGGCTATGTCCCTCCCTGAATCCGCCGTGCGCTGACCAGACCCGCACTGCGAGGCATGCGCATCCTCCTCCCTCCTCTCCTTGTCTCATCTCCTCTCCTCTCGGCGGCATTGCTCCTCTCCGCTCTGACGCTCCTCTGCGCATGCGCATACTCCTCCCCCTCCTCTCCTCGTCTCATCTCTCCTCTCGGCCTTCCTCCTCTCCTCTCCCACGCTCCTTCCTCTCCGGATTGAGCACGAATGGCAACACCTGCGGCTCTGCGCGCGATAATGCGAAGCAGCTTAGGTTAGAGGCGCGACGGTAGGCGCCCCAGAGGCACCGGCAACAGTGGGCTTCTTCGATTTTCCACTTCTGGCTACGCGGGCGCGCGCGCGCGCCTTCGTTTTTTCTCGTTGTCCTGCTCCGCCAGGTGCGACTTCCGCCGCGCGTTCGTTTTACGCGGGCGGTTCTGGCTACCCGCGGGCTGCCAAACGCCAGACGATTG
Source organism: Dermacentor silvarum (assembly GCF_013339745.2). Taxonomy (NCBI): domain Eukaryota; kingdom Metazoa; phylum Arthropoda; class Arachnida; order Ixodida; family Ixodidae; genus Dermacentor; species Dermacentor silvarum. The sequence goes on from NC_051156.1 coordinate 233,631,108, forward strand.
TGTTCGGCTGCTCTCTGGATTCTTGGGTAGCGACGACAAAAGAGGCGATGAGCGCTCGCCGCCACTTGTGGGGACTCGACAGCAGCGCGGGCGCTTGAGGACTTTCACCTCGCTACTGCGCAGTGGAGCGCGCGCCGCCCGGGTGTTGTGGTTTCGGACTGTCTCCGTACTCGACGGCGCGGGTGCTGGATCGCTGATCTCCAGCGTTATCTTACTAGTTTAACGCACCCCGTCCGCCTTGCGACGGTGCCATACGCCGGCGAACCATTTGAAACGTTTTTGTGTGTTGGTGTGTGTGTGTGTGTGTGTACTAATTCCTTCCCCGCCGTAAACAGCGCACGCGGCGCTCACCGTGGGCGCGCTGTCGACTTGCCGTATTTTCATGGCCGCGCAAGTGCGCGAAGTTGTAGACGCATCCCACACATCGCGGTGCCTTTTCGGTTCACTTTCTCTAGGGTTCCCTTTTCACATCGCTCGCGTATATGCGGGAATAATTTTTCTGATAATAGGAAGGCGTGCAGCTAGCCCATGTCCGTTTCCGTTTTTGGGTGGCAGCTCGAAACTGCCGTTTGTAAAGGAATGCTGAGATGAGTAGTGGCCACGGATATTAGGTTAATTATTGCTCAGATAAAGCTTTCGATGGTCACAGGTGGCGTGCATTTTCGGAGCCGCAGCTCCAGCTCCTTCAGAGAGGAATGAAGGAGCACTATCAACCGAAACAAACTTTCTGAAATCAAATTCAAGCATGTCGATCGGAAAATTTTACGGTAATGACACCCGCTTTTCGGTCTTGTCAAATGCTCAAATGTCGCCGGTGGCCGACCTTGAGGCCCCGAGCGATGCTTTTTTCGCTATTTACGTGCATTTTGCGTCTTGCTCGGACGCAAGGCCGTTTGTCACGCTGTGCAAATTAGATGCCCAGGCGCGAAATCTCGCAAAAGTGATGGTTTTCCCGAACACAGCTTAATTTTCACGGTGGCAGCAGAAATGGGCCGACTCGCCGCGCGCGCGCCGCCGACGCCGGTGTGATGTGGTAGCTGTTTAATTTATCCCGCGGCCAGCGCTTCCCGGCGTCGATTTTGCAAACTTCGGGCAGCTCCGGGTTCTTGGGACCAGCTCACGACTTCCTAATAACCGGCGGTGGCTGCCGTCTGGCTGCCAGCGGGCTGCCAGCTCCGAAAATCAAAGACCCAGTCACCAACGCCGCGCGGTGGTGCGCGCGGGCAAAACGTAGCCGTCGAAAGTTGCGCGTTGCTGGGAGCTGCATCTCCCAGTTTATACAGCCGATAAAACTACCTTGGTCGACCCCATGTGCTTCGCAATAATTAGGGTTCCCCTACGGGAAGATGGTGTATTTTTTTTAACACGAAAGTGTTTTATGCCGGGGTCCACCAAGACTTATCATTTCCGCACGGAATACGTTAGAACATAAACAAAGAAAGAAACCAGAAGAAAAAGTTCCACAAACATGCAAAATTTGACAACCCACGACCTCTTGCCGCGAGATAGATCGCCGAGCGTTTACCCATTGGCAACATTTGCGAGAGCACACAGACGCGCCTTATATATCTAACACTCCTCCGTACCCGCGCTCTTGTCGGTGCGGTGCCGCCGCCTACGCAGAAAAGAGAAGTACGTTATGACACTAACGGCACCGACAGTGAAACGCTTCGGTGCCCCACTACGCGTCGATCGCTCAAGGGACGCTGGCATCAAGAAGCACTACCAACGCCACCTGGTGGCGGGTAGTGGCGTTCACCGTACTCAGCACAGCGGAGCATGGCCTCCGCAATTAGTGAAAATTTTCTGAAGTTGATCCGGAGCCTCGACGCGCTGACGCGCTATTTGACTCGGTGAATTCTGTTAGGCTTTGTCTTGCGCGTTGTATTAGTGTGTCTTGGTGCTTTCGCGTTGTGCTACGTGTGCAGCTAGTGCAGCTTCCATATGCGACGGTCTCATGCCGACGTTGGTAGTCGTGAGGAGGAGACGTGCCACCAGGCGTCAGCGTGGGTGCCCCCTAAGGGCCTTTAGCCAAAAACACCAATAGACATTATATATCAATGTGCAATAAACATTACACTACTTCTGGAAGACCTCTCGTGTTCTATACCGATTCCTATATAAGAGGGATCAACCACATTTTTTATTTTTTCTCCTGGCTCAGCGCGCCACGGAGAGAAGAGAGGCAGGTGCCGGGAAGGCAGGGAGCTCCGTGTGCCATGGCTACCACGGCTACGCACCACAAATTACGGCTGGCTTAAACAGCTTCGCTGTGAAAAAAGTTGTCGCAGTTTCACCTGAAAGGCGAAGCATCAATTGCGCTAGCAAAGTTGTAGAGAGCTATACGGAGTAATGATATTAGCTTTATCAGCTGTATAAACTTGGACATGCAGCAGCACCGCAACACGCAGAACTGTTGTCGACGCCGTCGGCGTTTTGCCCCGCGTTCGCTCAAAATGCGTGCGGCGTTGGTGAGTGTTGCCGGAGCCTCTGATATAATAGGCACTTGGTGCCACAGCTAAACGTCGCCTCCCTTCCCCCCCTCCCCCCCCCCTCCCCCCCGGCCTCTCGCGCGTCGGAAGAAGGCGCGTTTGCTCTACATATATGGTGATTGTAAAGGAGGAAAGAGACGCCTACTTCTGCAGCCCTTAAGGGAGCACGGCGCAGAACGCGCGTTTGTTCTCCGCCGTGCGTTCACTCCCCGTGAAAGCGCGCGTCCCTCGCGCCCTTTCACTCGCACATACAGCGTTCGGCGGCGCGCCGCGACGATTTTATCTCCATTGACATCATACGGAACCTCACGGCGACGGCGACGCCGACGGCAGAAATCTGCTTTTGAGTGTCCATATAATTGCTATCGCAATAAAAATTCAGTACCCTTCCACTACTTGAATATGGAAGCCAGCGAATGCTGTGACTATGGTGGGTTTGCTATAGTGAATATTGCTCTAGTGAATTTATATATTATCATTCTTGACTATATTGAGGCGTCTTCGGCATGTTCGTCAAGAGCAAGGACATCAGCGTCTTGTTTTCGCCCGGCGCGATGGCCAAGTAGTGCGTTGGCTGCACCAAGCCCGCCCCATCGTCGTAGACTAGCGTATGAGCCTCAGCGTTCATAGCCGTGGCGCACTGCACGGGAGATGTGGTTACGAGCCTCCGTCCCATAGCGTGTCCAAAGGGTATCTGCTGATAACAGCGCTAGCACGATCTCAACGTCACAAGACAAGGGGGCACAGCGAGTGGCGGCACGTGCCGCCGCTGAGTATTGCGATACTTGTGAAAGAGGCGTCGGTGGTGGCGAGGGGTATAACAATGGGTCATCCATCATCCCTTTTGACACCAGTGCGAAGGCACAACTGGTGGGAAACACACATGGAGCCAAATTACCACGCAAATGGAGCCAAGCCACCAAACACACATGGAGCCGAAAATATTGCACACGGCAGTCGGCCTACGGACGTGATCTCCTGGAACCTAGCCGTTAACAGCTTCGCTGTAATACTGTGTTAAGCGAACTAGCGCGGATTCACGCCGGTCAGTTTCAGGTCGAGGATTCAATTTCTAATCTTTCCTGGTGAGTCGACGCCCTAGAAGAAATCGCGGAAACAAATCAGTTAAGTAGCCCAAGCTCTTTAGCCAATCCCGATATGGCTAAACTTACATACTTCCTACTATATTAAACTACTTCTGAACAAATGCGACAACGCCGAGAATCGTCTTTGACACTCAAACTTGCTGTTTTTTAAGCAAAATGCTACACTGGCCTTATTCTCGCCGTTTCGCTGTGGCCGGTGGCAGCACAGCGAGCTGAGCCGTTGCCTAGCAACCGCCGCAGCTGGCGCCGCAGCTGACTGGCAGTTTTTTTTTTTTTTTTTTTGCTCTATGGTCTGACCATCCCGCGGCGACTTACCGGCGTCTGACCACGCCGTAAGCGGCGTCTCACCAACACCACCTAGGAGACATTTAGGTGGTGTTGCTCTGACACGCGTATTTGGCCCGGCAAACTGCTTGACTGGAGGCGACCCGGAATGCCAAGCGCACGAAGCTAGCGTCAAAGACTGAGGAAGAGCTAGCCGTTCGGCTCGCAAAACGCTTTGACTTGTTAAGGCTTATAATTTATACCTGGTTTATATCGATGAGTGAAAGTATAATATGATGAGTAAGTATAATAATTACAGCTAAAAGCGCAGGCTAGCCAAGTGAAACTAAGATTTAACCAGGCTGAACCAACCTTTCGCTTTGCATATCCAGGGTTAGGTTAGCTAAGCCGCAGCATTTTTTGGGATCACCGACAAGCAAGATGAAACGTGGTGACAGTCTGAATCGTGTATCATTTCATTCTGCTCCCAGGAGCTTGATATCACCATTAATAGTCAACATATTCAACGTGCCCACAGACCTGTCCGCTCCCAGCCAGGAAAGAACCGCCCGATAATTGTCAGTTTCGTGAGATTTAAAGACAAAGGACACATTCTGTCTGCCAGTTCAAAGCTCAAAACTAGTCGTCGTTTTCTGTCCGTGAAGATTATTCTGCGCGTGTGCGCTTGGCAAGGAAGAAACTTTTTATGTTTGCTCAGCAATGTACTGCTTCTTTAAAAGTTTGTTTTGATAAGCTTATTATGAACAACAAACAGTTTGTGTACGACGCTGGGACTGATTGCGTGGTCGAGCTAAGTTCACAGCGCTCACTGCAGTCACCCAAGTCTTTGGTACACCACCCTTTGGTACAGCGAAGGTTTTAGGCCTCTATGCAGCTATAGTACAATCACCATCTGCCATTTACGGGTTGATAGACTGCTTCTACCATTTTTCTTGGCGCTTTTTGGCCACCCCTGGTCCTTGCACCAATAAATCCATATATAATCATCAACGCCAGCCTTTGAGAACTCCCATGCGCACAACCCCTGCCCAAGAGATAAATCGGTATCTGTTTTACTAACCAATATTCGAAGCTACTTCCCAAAGAAAGACGCTGTAGAAGCTGTACTGGATGACAACAGCCCCGATATCACCATCTTTACCTGAAACGTGGCTCACGCCTGATGTACAGAATGACGAACTTTTGCAAGATAAGAAGTCTCGCTTTTTTCCGGCGTGACAGACGTGGTCGCAGTGGAGGCGGCGGGATGGTTCTTGTTAAGGGCACCTGGTCAGGGCCCGGCAACTCTATACCTCCCATGCGACGCTCGGTCCCATGCCGATACTAAAATGCCCATATAAGAAAAGTACCGCAATCATTTGATAAACGCCGCTTCTCTCTCTCCTGTATCTCCGATTGAATGATAATAGCGCGCGCTTTTCACTTCTTTATATTTTGTTTTTTTTCCGCCTCAGAGTCATGTTGAAAGTCCTCTGCGCAGCCGCAGTCGCCGGCGGCGACGGCGGCGCGCACGCGGCCTGAAAGCTTCAACGTAGAATTTATAGCTGCGCACCGTCGACTTGGCTTTCGCAAGCAAAAAGTAAAGAAAAAGCAAGCGTTTTAGGAGAGGAGGCTGCGGAGCAAAGAGGCGGTACTTTTCTTATAGACAGTTTCATCCAACGCCACCGCGCTCTGGTAACGCTGTGCGCCAGCATCCGGCGCCCCTAGGAAACTTCCGGTAGCCGTTCCTTTTGCTCGTTTTTGCTGGTATTTGTTCGCTCGCGCGCTCGTCCTGCGGATATTCTGTGTTATTTTTCGGGTATATCGATATAAGTGCGACTTGTGGCATTCAGTGTGTTGCGTGACGGCGAGTAGCTCTTGGAGCATCGACTGTTTTCATTACGTTTACTCGTCAACGGTGTTCTTTCAAATCTGGGAGCCAACCAAGAGCTCCCAAGAGCTCCCAGATTTGCTCTTCTCACTTCATCCAAGGTACGTTACTACGTGGAGTAGCCAGACTGCTGTAATGCTGAATAATAAAAGTGCTACTGCGCGATTGTCCTGGCCGTATGTCGTGTGACTCACGCGAGAACAGCTCGACTCTCGCCCCGAGTTTGCCCGCTCGTCCAGTTTCTTGCCTCAGCGTGGATCGCCATGCTACGAACATCAGTTTGAATTATTGTTTAGCGGGTGCCATGCTGCCGCCGTTTTATTTTAATGTTTTTCCTATCTGGGGCACAAGTGCACTTCTGCAGCTTTACTACCTAGGTACATGTGCGCATTGGTTTATCACGTTTAACGTCCCAAAGCGACTCCGGCTATGACGGGCGCCGCAGTGGAGGGCTCCGGATAATTTCGACCACCTGTGGTTCTTTAACGTGCACTGACATCGCACAGTACGCGGACCTCAAGCATTTCGCCTCGATCTAAATGCGACGGCCGGGGCCCAAACGGCGTCTTTCGGGTCAGCAACCGGGCACCGTAACCGCTGAGCCCATCGCGGCGGCATGTGAGCATTCGTATCGGTATCGCAGAGCAGAATGGCAGAAAAGCTAGCGATTTCCGTGCATGCATGTAGGAAGTTTCGGCCACATTCTAAAAGCATTAAGAATTAACGGAGGCCAATTATGGATTGCAATCTCGCACCCAACACTACCGGTTTTATTTTGTTAGAAGTGTGGTAAATTCGTGAGCAATTAAGTTAGTCTCATTTAGTTAGGCTTCTTGCACTAAATGACTTTTGAGAATGTACATTTATTTGTGAATGCATATTGAAAAGCAGAAACAACGCATATGTCGCAGAAAACATGGACATGTACACATGCACAGCTTTCACTTCATCCTCCATCTTGCAGCAATAAAAGTGCCATTGCGAAATGCAAAAACGCCCATGTGCTTGTGTTGTAGGGCTGGTCAAAATTAATCCAGAACCCGCCACTACGGCGAACCCCAGAAAGAAGCAAGAAGTGCCATTAAAATTTTTTCTAGTTTTCGGCAGTCCCATTACCAACCTTGAAGACAACAGTCTGCGATCATTGCATGTCCTCACTATATGCTCCGCTTGTTGCTCCGGGGTTGTAACTGAGGGAAGGTGTTTGGAGCCCGGCGAAAACGAAAATCGCACGACATCATCGTCCAGCGGGTCGGGCAGCTCTCTGCCTCTAAACATCAGCTTTTGGCGATTCCGATCTTTTTCTTCGGTGCTAAGCACCTTAAAGTAGTCACTCGTCATCTCGACAATACTCACGATGTAGAATCTATTGGCTCCACCTTCGAGACGGTACTCTAAACGTCTCTTGCTTATCTCGACTGCTGATCCGTTGGTGCTTCCGTCCACTTTAAATCCGAGCGCTTCCGGAAGGTCTACGCTACCTATGAGTTCACTGGGTGAATACCTTCGCATTCCATTAGGATATGCTGAGTGGTCTCCAGATTTTTGCTGCAGCATAAAAATGCCTTATCTTGTTGCGCATATTTCCTTCGGTATGTGTTTGTCCTTTGAAAAGCAGCTGGTTGCTTCAAATAGCAAGGCACTTCCCTTCGTATTATCGTACAGATTTTCCATTCTGATTCCTTTCTTGCCATTCTTGTAAATCTCCGTGGTATTTCTTGTGTCCATTCTTTGTATCCCATTTACTGTCTCTGTTTGGCTCACTTTCTACTTCATAACTCCTGGTTGTTTATTTACAGTTTCAATTACCCTGTACTTGGTAGCCAACTTCCTTCACCTCTTCTTCCATACTGTGTCCACGCTTTTCAGGTACAGATATTTGAGAACTTTAGCCGCCCATTCATTTTCATACATGTTACCGAGTCTTTCTTGAGAACAAATTCTGCTCTGTGCTGACTGCCAAATTAAGAGGCCCAACCCAGATCGCCGGAGAGCAAAAGTTGCGGCCGCACCCATCTCACGATGTCTCACGAATGCGTTAGCATTGAATCAATACAGCGGCACGACGTGTTGCCACCGTCGAAACGAGTCATGCATGAGGCATGTACTGCAGCGCGACTCCTCTCTCGCGCTTCCCTAGAAACACTTGGCGCCATCTAGCGCCGCCTCCGCGAATCCTGTGCGTGGCCTCCGAAATGCACGGAGGCTGAGAAACGCGTGTTGTAGCAGCCGGGCTTTTCTCTCGTGCTTCTTTGTGGACACGCTGCGCCATCTCGTAGCACTGCCGAGAAGTCTGCGCATGGCACGCCGCTTCCTGCGAATGCTTGCAGCACACTCAGTACCCTGAATTTTTGTTTTCTTGCTAGGCTGTTAAACATTACCTTTGTCTCCTGCATATTAATCTTCAACTCTACTCTTACATTTTCTCGGTTAAGATCCTCAGTCATTTGTTGCAATTGTTCTCCAGTGTTGGTGAACAGGACAATGTCGTCTGTAAACCGAAGGCTGTTGAGATATTCGCCATTGATCCTCACTCCTAATCCTTCTCTGTATAATGACTTGAATACTTCTAAGCATGCAGAGAGTAGCACTAAAGATATTGTGTCTTCTTGCCTGACCGCTTTCTTGCTCGGTATTTTTCCACTTTTCTTTTGGGGAAATATGGTAGCTGTGGTGAATGTAGATATTCACGCATGCTTCCTGTACTCCTTGATTACGCAATGCCTCCATGACTGCTGGTATCTTTACTAAATAAAATGTATTTTAGTCAGGGGCGGATCCAGGTTTTTTCTGAGGGGGGGGGGGGGGGGTCAGCTTCTGTCAATGATGATGATGATGATAGTAGCCTTTCTTATTTACCGAAATTCACCGTTTCTGCTCACGATAAAACCGCGTTTTATACGGCTAGAGCAACACCTGTAGCCCACCGTGATGGCTCAGACAGCGTTGCGCTGCTGAGCACGAGATCGCGGGATTCGTGGCGGCCGCATTTCGATGGAGGCGAAATGCAAAAATGCCCGTGTGCTTGCGTTGCAGTGCACGTTAAAGAACCCCAGATGGTCAAAATTAATCCGGAGCCTTCCACTACGGCGTGCCTCATAATCAGAACTGGTTTTGGCACATAAAACCCCAGAAAGAAGAAGAAGACCTGTAGCGAAACCAGGTATCGGTTTCTCGAGCTTATAGGAAAAGGACGTTACCCAATACAGCCATGTGCTTGGCGGCTGCGCCTGATAATACCGGGTGTTCAAAACTAAGCTTTATGCTTTTCTTAAAATTAGGCACTGGGAGGCACCCGAAGACCACCTGTGCAAATAAGTTATGTGGCCAGGGGGGCACAAAGTGAGATGATAATTATCGCTGTGAGCAGCCCAATTAACTAAAATTGAACAATTATTTTTTGTCGACTGCAGTAAGTGGGTATGTTTGTATTGAAAACTTAGAGGCAGTCGTGTTTATTACTGCACTCAATAAAAAGCTAATTATTCAATTTTAGTCAGTTCGGCTGCTGACAGCGATAATTATGATCTCACTTTGTGCCCCCCTGGACCACATGACTTATTTGCGCAGGTGGTCTTCACGTGCCTCCCAGTGCCTAATTTTAAGAAAACCATAAAGCTTAATTTTGAACACCTGGTATATCTAGCCTGTAATGTTTCTTAAAATAAAATTTGGGATGATCTGTTGCAGGTTCGTTATAAATGCGTAAGCACGGGTCCGTCTTTGGAGTTCTGTTGGGACACCTTGTTTTCTTGAAGGAGATTCTATGTGTTCGGCTGAGACACCTTCGTTTGCTTTGGAGCTACAACGCGGCAACCACTACGCTGGTTGTTCACGATATGCGAATCACCGCGTATGAAGACTCACGACGCCACCTACAAGTGAAAGATGCGGCGTAGTAGCCGAGAGCGCGAGCCAGCGTCTTCATGTTTTGCTTCCCACGCGACGCCATCCTTTTACACAAGGCGCGCATCTGCTCCCGTTTCTCTAACCACGCGACGCCACCCTAGGCCCGCGCGCTGGCGTTGGCCGTCACGCTCCGCCACTTCGCAGCCGCTGCTCGAGGCTTCGCCCCGCTCCGCAAGAACGCCCACTCAGATAAACGGATCCGGCTGCTTTGAGCCTCCTATGCTTAATGTATGACAATAAAACTGCGAAGTTACAATAAAAAAACTTGTAGCGTACTGCGCTCGTACTGGATATTGTCAACGTCTAACTGTGATCACAAGAGTGCTACAGTTAAAAAAAGTTGCCCATGCGTAGTTCTTAGTTTAGCTGTTAGTTGTTATTATTTATACAGGGTTTGTCCGAAAAGTAATGTCAGTAATGTCGATTAAAAAGAAACTATTGATCAGATTGGTACAACACAATAAAATGTTTCAAAATAGGCTCCTCCTGCGTCGTTACATGGCTTCTAGCGAGATTTCCAACCATCGAAGGCGTCATTGACGGTAGGCCTCCTTAGGAATGCCCTTTATAGCCTTGTTGCAAGCCTCTTCGACTTTGCCAACTGTCGCGAAATGTTGTCCTTTCATGGGAATTTTCAAGCGCAGAAAGAAGAAGAAGCATGGGAGAGCCACGTCAGGACAGTAGGGCGGCTGGGGAACCATTGGCATCTTTCAATTGGCCAGGAAGCGGGTCACGAGGAAGGCGGTGCAGGCTGCATGGTGCATTGTCATGGTGAAGTTTCGAATCGCCCCCGATATCAGGCCAGGTGCGATGAATCCTTCGTTTCAGTCGCTTGAGCACTTTTGACCTTTGACTTGATAATTCTGGTCTTCTTGGGGCGAGGGGACGCCGAGCTGTGCCACTTGGCACTTAGCCTTTTTGTTTCGCGGTCGTATTCAAACACCCAACTTTTGTCACCTGTGATGACATTGTGCAAAACGTGGGGGTCACATTCGCACAAGTTCCAAACCTCCTGGCACGTTTCAACTCGGTTCGATTGTTGGTCGTCCATTAACATTTTGCGCGAGATCTTCGCGCACACTTTCGCATCTGAAAATTATTCGTCAAAATCTTGTGAACGGCACTTTTTGGAATGTTTACTGTCTGTGCCACTAAACGGACACTCAAACGAGGGTCTGAGTACAAAAGATCTCTCGCGGGCGTCACATTTTCGTCGGTGATGGTCGTTGATGGCGGTACAGCGCGGGCTTCATCGCTGACCTCTTCACAGCCTTCTAAAAAGACCCTGTGCCCCGGTAAACTTGATGTTGTGACAAACAATTATCATCAAAAGCTGTCTTTATAATAGGAATAGTTTCCTCTGCAGACTTTGCCGAGTTTCACACAAAACTCGATGGCGGTCCTTTGTTCCAACGAGCGCTACATTACGGCTTGCACGGTCAATGAAAATGAGTTGACGAAAAAATGCCAGGCCTGCGCGGCACACGCAGCACAGTCACAGCATAAGCTAGAGGAGCGTTACTGCCTAGTAATTTGAGTGAATGCGTCAGGAACGCGCTTGGGACGCCGTCGCGCGTGCAAGCCGACGCGTTCCATCGCCGATGGCTAGCGCCGTTCGGCCCAGCCAAGCGGCGGACAATGCAACTACGGCTGTCACATGCGCTCCCACTGCAACGCGCCCGACGCGGCCTGCTTGGGACTACGTCGCGCGTGCAAGCCGACGCGTTCCATCGCCGGCGGCATCATCGCGACCCGAAACGGCTATTGGAATGAGCCCATAACAGCTTACGCTGTAAAACCTTGTCCTTACTCTCCAGATGGTCGCAGACGACTGAGCTGACCGCGCGTGCGTAAGCTAACTTCCCCCTACACCAATCGCAACTGGTCTTAGCGCGCTGCGACTTATAGTCGCTTCACAATATACTCACTGGCATTACTTTTCGGACAAACCCTGTATATGAACAATTCAGCAAGTGATCTCTTTCATCAAGCAGGTTGGTCGCGGAACCGATGACAGCCAATGAGGCAACCGATGACACCCCAAGGGGCAACTAAGTTGATCAGGCGCGAAGGCACTCGCGCGGACATCGGCGTGCTTGGCAAAAGGGAGTTAAGGGACGTCTCCTCGTTCATTCGACGCCACCGACGGGACGACTAAGGCACCGCCGGCGCCAAGAGGTCGAGGTGTTCATGAGAAAAAATAACTACGGCAACTTCGCAACACCACACCCCGACGGAATACAACTAAGCTTGTGAGCGAGCTAGCTTTACTACCACATGGCTGATATCACTGGTACTCGCGAAAAATACTTTTGAAGAATGCTGGTGGCCACAGTTTTTCGCGACAGGGCCGTCCCCCTGTCAGCGAGGGGCCGATGCGGAAATCTGAGGGGGGGGGGGGGGTCAGGACATCCGGAGATCCCCCCTGGATCCGCGCCTGGGCTAGGCCTCGGCCTAACTCGGTGGTGGTAGGGCATCATGCCCGAAGTCGAGATGGTGGAGGGGGTAGAAATCACCCCCGAAGAAGCAAGGTGCCCCGGCTGGACCACGGCAACGGGCAAGAATAAGAAGGCAAGGCAAGAGGCTCCCAAGTCGACGCCGAGCCCGGTAAAGCAGGGAGGCGGCAGGGGCGGCCGCCGCACGGCAGCCCCGCGGAACGCGCTGAAGAAGCTGGCCGCCGCCTCAAGGCTCCCGAACCTGCCTCGGGACCATATTCGAGTCATCGTTAGGCCACGGGGTGGCCTCGACGTGAAAAAGATCAGCACTATTAGGGTGGCACAAGCGCTGGCTATGGCGGCGGCGCTTTCCCCCGACGAGGTAGGCGAAGACATCGTCTGCCCTAACAACGTGCAAAACATCTACGTTGTCTCAACACCAGAAGAAAGGAATGCGCGTGCTTACGCGATAGTTCAACAGATCCGCCTGCGCGAAGGGGTCTTTGAGGTGGCCGCGTACATGGCCGCCTCGGACAATACGTGCAAGGGTGTTGTGAGGGGAGTCGACGCCGAGTTCAACGACGCTCAGCTCCACTCAATGATTGTAAACCACCGGAACCCCACCGCATTGGAGGTGCGTCGCATTAAGACCACCACCACGGTTATCGTCCTATTCGACGGACTGAGGGTGCCGAACTTTGTCATGTACGGCGCGGGCATGCTGCCCTGCGCTCTATACAAAAGGCAAGTGGATGTGTGCTACGGTTGTGGGGAACTGGGCCACAGGGCCGATGTATGTCCGACCCCAAGTGTGAAGAAGTGCAGGGGATGCGGAGCAGCGTCCCCCACCGATGATGATGATAAGTGGTTCTTGAGGGAAAGGGAAAGGTTGGCGCTATCTTCTGCAGCCCTTGAGGGAGCACGGCTCAGCGCCAAACGTCCCCCACCGAAGACCATCAGTGTGAGGCGAGATGCGGCATATGCGGGGGCCCTCACCCAACGGCTGACCGTAAGTGCGAGCATCGCTTCCAAACGCCATATGTCGTTAGGCAGAGACGCCGAAGACGCCGGCGGAAGAAAACTGCCGCCGCCAAGAAGGGCGCCAACGCGGCATACGAGGAGAGCCAGGCACTGACGTCAGCGCTAAGGAAGAGGAGTTCTTCGAGGGGGCGCTCCCGCCCAGAGGGCGCTCCCGCTCGCGGGGGCGCTCCGTGCAAGGAGGGCGCTCTCAGTCTAGGGGCCGCTCCAAGTCTAAGGCGCGCATCCCAGGAGGTTCCACCTGGGCCGACAAAGTGAAACAGACGAAGCCGACGGGCCAGACGAAACATGCCGCCGCACAGGCGAGCGAGCGGGCGCACGATCCCAGGATCGCGCAGTTGATGAATGAAAACGCCAGTCTCAAGGAGGAAATCCAGAGAATGAAGGCCGACTTCGAGGCATTCCGAAACGCCAACGCTGCCCAAGCGGCCGCGGCAAGGCAACCTTCTGCGGAAGAAGGAGCCACAGCAAGGGCGGCCAAGCGCAGAGCCACCTCCTCCCAGGGTACGGTTGAGGACGTGAGCACGGCGGAGGCTGCCATGCAGAGGTCCTTGGACCGCATGCAGAAATCCTTTACCGAGCTGGTACAGAGCAACCAGACCCTTCTATTCAGAGTACAACTGCTCGAGAACGAGCTTGCCAAGCGCTGTGACGTACACTACGGCGACGCCGCCAGGCCGGAGGCGATGTCCAGTGAAATGCTAGAAAACAACCAGCAGTCGCAGGCTGACGAGCAAGATGGCATGCCAGCCCACCTCCGGTCCAACAAGCCCAACCTATGGCGCGACCGGACAGTAAGCTCATCGTGTGGCAGTGGAACTGCGCCAGTTTCCGGAGGCGCAGGCCTCAACTGGTGCAGTTCATCAAGACCCGGGAGCCGCAAGAGAGGCCCCACGTCATTTTGCTACAAGAAACGGGAATGGAAACAATTACCCTCCCGGGGTACCGAGCCGTCTCCTCGTTAGCGGAGAACGGGCATGGAATCGCGACACTCATTGCAAAGAAGTGTGCCTTCCAGGAGCACGATCTGCGCCTTGGCAACACCAAGCTGGAAGCGTCCCTCGTCGAGATAATACCCAACAGCTGGCTGAAGAACAGCGTCTACGTTATGAATGTGTACTGCTCTCCTAGGGACAACCGGCAGACCTTCTACAGCCTGACGACCAAGGCGTCGTCCAAGGCGAGAGAGACGCCGCTCGTTATGGCCGGTGATTTCAACGCGCCGCACGAAGCCTGGGGCTACGTGAGAAGCATTCCCAAAGGCTGCAGACTCATGCAGGCAGTAACAGACAGCTCCCTAGAAATGATCATCGACCCCCATTACCCCACGCGCATGGGAAACTCGATATCGAGAGACACCACCCCGGACCTGGCCTTCGTCAAGAACGCGCTGAGAGCGGAGTGGCATAACTTACAAGAGAACCTAGGCAGTGACCACTACATCGTGGAAATCTCCCTACCGGTCTGCGCGGCCCCGCAGAGGGCCTTCAAAATAGTGGACTGGGACGCCTTCCGCAAGAGAAGGAAGGACGACAACGAAGAATACGAGACCTTCGCGGACCTCGTAGCGAAGCTCAAGAAGGACGTGGCTGCAGTCACCAAGACCGTCGAAACGGACCTAAAGCTCGACCGCATGGACGCTCGATTGGCGCACCTGGTCGAAGCCAAGAATTCCCTCACGGCCAGATGGAAGACGCAGAAGCTGAATCGAAACCTCCGGAAGAGGATCGCGGCCCTCAACCGCGAGATCGAATCGCACTGCAAGGAGCTCGGCCAGCAGCAATGGAACGAAATCTGCGCGTCGGTCGACGGACAGATGCACGCGGGAGGCAAGTGGAACCTCCTCAAGCAGTTACTGGACGACACACAGTCCAAGAGAAACCACACTCTGGCCATCGACAGGCTGGTTCACAAGCTCAGTAGCGAAGGCGCATCTACGAACGAAGTGATGGACGAAGTCGCGCGTCGCTACCTCCCCATCGGGCAGTCCGGGCCGGAAGATTACCCGGCCTACGGCGGCAAAGCAGACGAGGACCTCGACGCCCCCTTCTCTGTCTCGGAAGTCAGAGAGGTCCTTCAAGGCCTCAATGGAAGATCGGCTCCCGGGCCGGATGGAATTTCGAACAGACTCCTCCGAAATCTGGACGACGACTCGATCGAACTGCTCACGAATGAAATCAACGAGGCCTGGGCGGCCGGCACCGTACCGGATGCCTGGAAGGAAGCCACAGTGATCCTAATTCCGAAGCCAGGCAAGACACCGGCCATAGACAGTCTGCGACCCATTTCGCTCACGTCCTGCGTGGGCAAGGTGGCGGAGCATGTCATCCACAACAGAATATCGAGGTATGTCGAGGAACGACAGCTCCTCCCGCCGAACATGGTCGGTTTCAGACCCTCGCTGTCCACTCAAGAGGTCATGCTACTGATCAAGAGGCAGATAGTCGACGTGGTCACGAGAGACGTCCGAGGCATCTTGGCGCTGGACATCGCGAAGGCTTTCGACACCGTCAAACACAAGCACGTCCTCGACTCTGTGTCGAGTTTGAACCTCGGCGAACGCTTTCACGCGTACGTCAGCTCTTTCCTCAGGGATCGTAAGGCCACGATCAAGTTGGGCGAGATCAAGTCGGACGGATACGCGCTGGGAGCCCGCGGCACGCCTCAGGGTGCGGTGCTATCCCCACTACTCTTCAACATCGCCATGAGAGACCTATCGGTCCGACTCAACCGAATCGGGGGCGTCAATCTCAATCATGCTCTCTATGCGGACGACATCACCATCTGGTGCGGGGGCGGGTCGGACGCAGCGGTGGAGCAGGCTCTGCAAGAGGCCCTGGACGTCACGGAAAAATTCCTCGAGGGCACGGGACTGGTCCTATCGCCGACCAAGTCGGAGCTCTTGCTGTACCGGCCCGACAGAAAGGGCCGCAAGTTCGACATGCCGCTGGATCAAGTACCGATCGATCTCAGAACGAAGACGGGTCAGCACATCCCGAGGGTTGATTATCTCAGGGTGCTCGGACTGGTCATCAACGCAAAGGGCAGCAACATGCAAACAATCGCGCGCCTGAGGGCGAAGACGGAAAACATGCTCAGACTCGTCTCACGAGTGACGAGCCGGAGGGGTGGCATCAGCGAAGCCAACCTCCTAAGGATCTACCACGCCTTCCTCATGAGCCATATCAACTACGTGGCTTCCGCACTAAACTGGTCACGGTCTGAGGAAAACAAGATTGACGCACTCATCAGGAAGAGCATTAAACGAGTGCTCGGTATCCCTGTGACGACCAGCACGGATAAGTTGATGCAGCTCGGGGTCCACAACACCCTGAGCGAAATCGTAGAAGCGCAGAAAACGGCACAGATCGTTCGCCTGTCTGCCAGCAAGTCCGGCCGCCGAATACTCGAGATGGCGGG
Organism: Dermacentor silvarum; assembly: GCF_013339745.2. Lineage (NCBI taxonomy): Eukaryota > Metazoa > Arthropoda > Arachnida > Ixodida > Ixodidae > Dermacentor > Dermacentor silvarum. The sequence goes on from NC_051156.1 coordinate 233,647,663, forward strand.
CCTCACCGCCATGGCCGCGGAGTCGTGCGCCGTCCCCCTCCAACAGGAAGAAAGGGACGCCTTTAGAGTCTCCACATTCCCGAGGAACGTTCACCCACAACACAACGAGGCCAGGCGCGCAGCCAGGGCCCGAGCACTCATCAAGACTGCCCTGCAGAACCCAGAGCTCGTGTCCTTTGTCGACGCGGCGCAGTATCCCAGATCAAACTCGTACGCGGCCACGGTGGTTGACCCCCAGGGCAAACTCCTGAACGCAGCGTCCATTCAACACTCGACGGCGTCCGTCGCAGAGCAAGTCGCAGTGGCGCTGGCTCTGCGATCCCGGGCGCACCCAGATCTTCACAGACTCCAGGTCGGCGGCGATGGCCTTTCTCGCCGGCTCGGTCTCGGCCGAGGCTGCGGCGGTGCTTAGGACCCGCAAGCCAGGCACGGTCCGTCACGTCATCACTTGGTTCCCGGCTCACATGGGCCGGAACGTCTCTCCCGGCTCGATCAACCCCAATGAGCTGGCCCACGACAAGGCGCGAGGTCTCGTCAACCGCGCCGGTCTGAGGGGCCCGGCTTCGCAGGGGATCGACCGGACCACGGACCCGCTGCTTACTTTTCACGACATCACGGCTCACTACCAGCTGGGACGCAGGCAGTTCCCGGCTCCTCACCCGAAGCTCGGCAGACCCCAGGCCTCGGTGTTGAGAATGCTGCAGACGGGCTCATTTCCGTCTCGATCTAGGCTGAGCCACTACACTCCGGGTGTGGATCCCCGCTGCCCCGACTGCGGCGAGGAAAGGTCCACCTTTAATCACATGCTGTGGCAATGTTCAGCATTGCACCACTCGCCTTTTAACAGGCAAGAAGACTGGGAAGAAGCCGTCAAGAGCGACGACCTTTCAATCCAGCTTCGGGCTGTCCAAAGGGCCTGCGAAAGGGCCGAAGATCACGGTCTTCCGCCCCCGGTGCAGGTGCGGCCCGCGACTACGACATAGTCCCTTAGGACAAAATAAAGTTTCTTGTCTGTCTGTCTGTATGATCTCTGTGATTGACAGTGTAGGAGACTCTGCGGATTGCTGGTACAAGGTGGCAGCTGTACACGGAGTGCGATAAGTTCCGCTACGCGCTTCTTACGCGGCAACGCAAACATATAGCGAGTGAGTGAGTGAGTGAGTGAGTGAGTGAGTGAGTGAGTGAGTGAGTGAGTGAGTGAGTGAGTGAGTGAGTGAGTGAGTGATGGTGAGTGAGTGATGGTGGTGAGTGAGTGAGTGAGCCGTTCATTCGTTCGTTCGGTCGGTCAGTCATGCACTTCTTGACATTCACATTTCTGTGTAATGGGGCCCCGTGCCTTCTTGTCTGCTTGTTCCACATACCTCGTGTGATTTGTGTGTATAACGTCCAAAAAGTTGTAGCGATAACAGGTTTTCTTCTTTTATAAACGCCAAGAAGAGGCATGCTACCTTCTTTCTCATAACTCTGGGTCTGCCCGAAAATGTTAAACACTCTACAGGGTTACAGCGAAAAGGGAAAAAAAGCCTTAAGGAAACTAAACTGCGCTGTGCTGAGCATACTGGTGCATGAGACGTTGTAAAACGTCCCTTGCAACAATGTGGTTTGGGTGTGTACGCACCAGATGTTGAATGAATGCGTTCACAAGACCAACTGCGACAGATTAGTCGATGATGGGCCAGTTTTGACAGCACGTCTGTACGAAAACCGAGCTGCTGCGCAAGCTTATACTGGCGCATGGGCGAAGCAGACATACTGTCACTGTAGAGTAAGGGTGGGGTAGACATGCATTTTTTGGCGGCCTATAGGCATAGTCCTTAACCCATCAAAAAAGGCAAAAAATCTAACATGGAGATTTTAACGATTTTTGGTACAAGTCTTTTAACGCGCTAACTGCATTGTGGAAGTTTCACAAATTGCACTTCATTATTACTCGAGGTACGATGTTGTACTTTATGAAGTACACTGTGCCTTTGTGAGAGCAAAATACGATACAGGTCCTCAAAGGTATGTTAAGGTTTGGAACTTCTTGAAACAACAACAAAAACAAGCTTGCTTTGCATGGTCCAATAAACTTTATACAGGTCCGCTAAGCCTTTCGTGGCAATGTAATGAAAATGTCACAGTTTCGCCCTAAGGGCGAAGCAATGAATGCGATAGCAACACAGCAATGTCATATGAAGTAAGGTGAGCGGCTTTGGTAGCAATACGAATTGTAGTAAACATGAGCTGATTAAGTAAGCAGGTGTGCTGCGGCGTAAGTAGACCGACATGAAGAGAGACTCGATGACCACGAGAAGGCGCGTGTGAAACGGTGGTGTTGATGAGAAGCGCTTCCCGTGGGCAGCGCGTGCGAAGGGACACACCTGTAGTGCTGCACTGCCGATCCGGGCAGCATTGCATGTGTAGCGTGCGTTGGAAAATGTGGCCCGACTATTACTAACTGAATGAACAAGCGTGGTGTGAGCGCGCACAAACAAACATGAATAGATCACACTGAATGACTGCAGACAACGACTGCCAAAACTCTGGCAGCAAGCGCATACGCCGCAGAGGCGAAGGTACGTGCGGTCTGTCGCTTCAACGGAAACTGAGCGGCGAATGCACGGCGCATAAAGGTCAGAGCCGTGTGGAGATAAGAGACGGTGCGGGCGAGCGACGAGCGCGGTTGTTGGCAGAGTAGAAGTGCGCCCCCCCTCCCCCCCGCTCCCTCCGGCGCCGACTTCCCGCTTCCTTGCTTGCTCGTGGGAGATTGAGTGCGTTGACTCTCCGTGATAGCGCGCTTCCGCTCGGGCATACGGCGCGCGGCGCAGATTTTATCTATAGGGAACCTCACGGCGACGGCGACGGCGACACCGACGGCAGAAATCCGGTTGAAGTGTCCATATAATTGCCATCGCAATAATAAGTGCGCCGCAGCCAGATCGCCAGCGCTATGCAAGTGGGGCTCGGGCAAGACGCTGTTCTTGGTGTGACTGTCTAAGCCTACGCTGTTGCGTCTTCCTGTCGGTGTCATTCGTGTCGTCCACAGCCGTGTCGGACTTCTTTGTCATAGCAAAATTAGCATTTTAGTAGCCATTAATTTTGTTTGGGAGGTGTTACTATTCAAGTGCGTGACATATGATTCTGTCAGGAAACTGGGAAGAGCTCTAAGGTGGCTTTCCCAGACGCACGTGGTGCTACTATAATAATTAATATAGGTGCACACGTGACACCTGCGAATTAAATACCTGTAAGTAAATGTTTTACGGTGCATTCAGGCGGCACAAAAAACTAGAGCACTGAGAATTTGTTTCAATGGTGGTTGAAACATTCAACGTAACGGTGGGCCTCTCTTGCGATGACAGTTGAGTTCTTGCATTATAATCCTGTTGCATGAGCTGCTCAGCGATATTTTTGTCAGAAGTTCCTGATATATGATCAGATTAGGCCCACCTCTGGTTCCCGAATGCGGTTTGCCCTATCTTTATTCCACACCTCGTCTAGCAGTGGAATATGTATGCTATATGAATAGTCATTTTTGTTTTACTTTCTCCCACTTTGCGATATGTAATGATATCGGGTATAAAAAAACTATTTTTATGCAAAAAATAGTTAAGTATCCGAATTGTTTTTTACTTATCTAAGTTTACTGTAACATTGTTCACTATTTCTTGAATGAGAATTGGCAAGAACATTGTCCGTTTTTGTCGGCGGCAAGAAAGGAACGTGGAGAAAAATGCCAATGTTGATGTGACTGTTATTTTTTCTTTATACCAGCAACCGTCTGTGAGATCTTTTTAGCTAGCGAAGAAAATTTGCCGAAATATTTGGTAAAACACCCTCATATGTGCTTTGAGAACGAGCAAAGCGTTCTAGCATATACATAGGCCCAGTGTATTTTATAAGTACACCTGAATTCATTTTCATGCGATGCTATAAAAATGCATTGTATATGCAATGTCATGCATAAATAACTTACGGCATTGTTTTCTTAAATTTACACGCAAAAATCAGCTTAGCGAAGCAAATACTAAGCATGCATGACAGAAATTAAATAAGCTGCACGCACAGCAGTACTTGCTAGGTCCAACAGTTATCCAATTTTGACGATGAATATATCAACGACATCATGCAGCTGATTAAAAAAAATAAAACTACAACATGCATGGTGGTCTTGACAAGACCCTTCTTTGCAAACTGACACACTAAGAAAAACGGTATGTTTGATTTTTATTATTTGTAAATGAAAACGGCTGCTGTACTTTCAACAGCATACTGGGCGCTACCTAGCTACTGTGTCCTTAAACGGGACAGCGAGTTTTTTTTTATTATGCGCAAGCATAATATACTGCATTACGCGAAAATCCGGCGGCGTCAGCGTCGCCACCGAGCGCTCGTACCACAAATGGCCGACGGTGCAAACAGTAAGAACACGTCACAAATGCGCGGATCGAAGTCAAATTTCTCAGGGAGGTTCCTGTAAACAAAGTAAATCAATGGCTTTAAAAAGAAAATTTCTTAAATTTCCGTCTTGGTGAGAATTGAACACAGGCTTCCGGGGCGCGATACGAGCCAACGACTCCTAGATAGCACAAGGCCGGTGCTGCACTTCGTTCCGTGACGTCACGTCCCGAGTAAGCCGCGGTCATTCTGACGTCAAAGCTTTCGTCACACCGGGCTTGGGAATATAAATTTCAGTCCAACTACCATGATGTCATAAATCAGAGTGCACAGGCCTGCTGTCTAGATGGCGCTGTACGAGCAGGCTCCCCGACGCTACGGCGGCTCCAGGGTTCTAAATGTGGGGACAGTGCCCTTCTAGGGCACAGTAATGTGTGCTTAGTGCGTGCGTCTTTGCACACGTGACATCGAAAGGTGTGGCCTAGTGCGTGCGTCATTGGACACGTGACGGCACAGGAAATGGAGAGGAGGTGGCGCCACTGAGCGGTCCTTCGAGTTATGAACTCCTCGCGAGCAAGCGAGCGCTTTGAGGCGCTTGACTGACTGACCGAAAAACTTTATTGGCCGAAGTATTGACAGGGAGGGTGTGGACCGATCCTTAAGGGACGTTCCTTATAAACACTATAGGTGGGCTCCTCATTACAGGAGCCCATTCGCTATAGCCGCGGCTTGGGCACGCACGACCAGGGCCTTCTGGCTCGCCAGGTCGGAGCAGCCGAGCAGGGCCGCCTCCTAGTCCTCCCGGGTAGGGTTGGGTATAGGGGGAAGGTGCGGGGCGCATTGGCATGGCCACACCATGTGGAAAATGTCCGAAGACGTTTCCCCACAGTGTGGACACTTCCCTGTGCAAGTGAGACGCTTGGCGCGTTTTCATTTGACCTTACCGAGGCGCAAGAGCTTGCGCGGACATGGAACGGGCGCAAAAGAACAACAACGTTTGACCAAAGGGACTATAATGCGTTTGCATTCCTACACGTAAGCAGTCTTGTCTCTGCCGAATTTTTCTCACCTTGTGTTTCTTTGAATATATATTTGATCATGCGGAAAAGCACAGATTAAATAACAGAAGAAAGTGGTACGCCACTATTTTATTTTCTAAATGTCTTGAAAAGTTCGATGGTCCATGGTTTTTCGGTGCACTAGCCCACCACTCCCGCGATGCATTGCTGAGAAAAAGAAGAGGAAAATCAATGAACTGGGCATGAGTGGACAAGAGAATAAGGACGACGTAAATTGACACCGCAAGAACTTGTTTCTGAATTGTACACAGAAAACTGTTTTACGGGAAGGAAAACAGAAGTGCGAATGAAACAAAGACGAGGCGAGTGCACAGGACAGGCGCTTAGTTCCTCGTTTCTTTCGCGCTGTTGGTTTCCTCCTCAGCTATGAACCAAATCTATGAAACAAAATGAACCAGCCTCCCCCTCCCCCCCCTCAAAAAAAAATTACTAAGCGATGCTTCGCGGGATTAAAGGAAACTTAAATTTCACGAGCCCTCATTTGTTCGCGAAAAAGCTATGTTGGCTGGTCCAACAAAGAAAAATGTTTGCCTCGAAAACCTGGATTTACATACCAAGCGTAAATATGTATCAGCACCGAGTAATTTTGTCGGCCGCGAGAGTAAACTGTTCTTGCTTATTGCACGAACTATCTAAAAACAAAATAGTACGCCTCGAAGCACTCATCACAATTGGCGAATAGAAAGTTGCCTCATGCCTAAATGAATTGCTCGAAATGAACATTTTTCTACACATTCGGCGGATGTTCTAAGTGCGCAATGTCACCTTTCGTGATGTTTAACACACGGGAAGAAATAGCTACGTATTTATGCTGAACCCATTTTGTTTTACGCTTGTGATATCCGCATCTCAGTGATTTTACAGAGCTGACAGCTGTACTATACATGCGTCGTTAGAAGGGGGAGAGAGAAAAATGCTGACTGCACTCTGAGAAGCTGGAAAGGTTTGCCTATAGCTGACGGCCTGTCACGCTGCTCCAGGTGTTCTCCGCGTATGGACAGCTGTTGACAGTGCAGAGGGGAACTCTTAGAGAGGAGTTGAGGGAAGAGGAGGAGAGCAGGTGGGAAGTGCACAGCTATATAACTGCTATAGTTTGTTGCGCAAGGCGCGCCACCGCTCCGTACAGCGGAGACAGTAATAGTCAGCTTTTGGTTTGAGATTAGGAGACGAGGGCGGGATGCAAGCGGGCACAAAATGGCGACCTTGCTGACTGCCACAGGTCACGTGCGCGGGAAGTCGTTGCGACGGGGAGTGTGTACCCTTCCGCCGCGATGCGTACACGACATACCACGTGGGTGCTAATCAGCCAGTGTGTTGTACAGGATACGAACCCAGTGTATCTCGCACCAGTCGCTGTTTTTCCTAGGAGTAGGATTCCCCCCTTCAATAGCTAGCCAAAGTTTTTAAAACTGATTATGTCCATTTTTTTTACGCGGAATTTATTAAGGCGACACTTCAATGAGCCCTGCCTCAAGCCTCTGCCGGTTCGAAGGGACCCGCAATTCATCGCAGAATATATGGAAGACAACAGAGAAGTGTGCATGTCTAAGAATAGATAACGTCACAAACGTGCGGAGCTTCTGAATCAGTGCCAGGCTGGTGCCATTTAAAAGCGGCACGAGGCAACGCGAACGCTTAGAAGCGCTGGAATCACATATTTACTGGGATGGAGAGTTTACACACGTTGATGTGTGGCGCTAAACGCGTTTTGCGTTCGTTGTTGTGCGTTTGTTTGATAACTGTGCGCTTGCTTCTTTATGCAATATTGCATTCGGGCTTCGTGCCTACATCTGCGCACCATTGTCAATGCTCGTGCTTGTATACAAGTGCAAATAAGAAAATGAAGACGAATACTTTACCTCTTCTTCAGGAGTTATGCGCTGGTACCAGAAAGAAAAAAAAAGAAAAAGAAAACATCGTATTATAGCAATTTGTTGGAACACAACGAAGTAATCGCGAACGTGAATTATGCTCGAAGTTCGCAGTATACATCCGGCCATATTGGAATATTTGAAGGCATGAAAACATGAAATTCGAGATTCTAAACAGCAGCATTACATCTTTACGAGAACACGTCAACGTTCGCAAATACACCACTCTGTATATTGCCCCCCTCAGCAATAAAAAGCAATATCACAGTTATCTAAACTGCCCATAAAGCGGACAGAATGGATGTATTATGCAACACTCTGACATATACCATTAATTTGTGAGTAGGACTTTTACGCCCGCGTGCTTGGGTTGCAGTGCACGTTAAATAACCCCAGGCGGTCAAAATTAATCCGGAGCCCTCCAGTACGGCGTGCCTCATAATCAGAACGGGTTTTGGCACGTAAAAGCCCAGAAAGAAGAAGGCTTTTGCGAAACCCACGTAAACATTGCAATAATTGCACGTAAGATGTATATTCTCACATGAAGTTTGTTCGCTTGAAATGCTTTAACTGATGCAATTTACAGAACTGCGATATGTGTGTCTCGCCCAGAGAGTTACGTATTTATGAAGTTCGTCCTACTATTTTTTTTGAAGCTTCCAAATTTTCGGCAATATTTTTACAGAAAAAAAACAACAACCGAGGTTCTAAATCGGAATTATGCTTCCTAGAGTTGATAAAATTTAACTTTTTTTTCTCAAATGCAGGAAATTTCAATCAAATTGGTCCTGCGGTCGTTTAATATAAAAACATTTTCGCTTTTGTACATGTACTTGAATAGGAAAATCACAGATGACCCCAAGCTAAAGCTTCCTACTAAGAGTGAAGAAAGTTAATTAAAGGCAAGGGAGAGTCCTATCTTTTTTTTTCTTTTTCTTTCGCAGAAGTTTTCTCGTCGTCACTACATTTCGCGCCCGCCTCGCGTTGGCGCGGCACTGGATTCGGTACTGGATTTTTCGCCACTGGATTCTGTGCTCACGTCTTACGAAGTGCTCAAACGTTTCTGTAAAGATAGCGGTAGACATTACGAATGTGCAAGCCATTGGCAGGGAATTTTAGATGCCAGAATCAAACAGGCCACGACAGTTGTTCCGCACTTGATGAGAATTCTCTGGAAACCTTGTTGTAATTTGATTGTGCCAAGCAGAAGAGGAGGACAAACTGCTCGGCTAGTCTCTTTTTTTTGCTTTTTTTTGTGAGGCTTGCTTTGCGGCACAGTTGCTTATATAAGTGAAAGCGTGGAGGCCTTCCACCTGCAGAAATTGCAGAACTTAGCGAACTTGTCGTCCATCAGCCAACAGCTGTATAACTTTCTGCAACTCTTAGAATCCTCACCCGACTAGCCTTCGTCCCTAGGAAGAGCTGTAAAACAGGTGGTGACTGTCCGCTGTAGATGCTTGAGCTGTAGCTGGTCTTACAAAAACGTTAAGGGGATTAATGCTATAAAAGACGCGCGCATTCTTTCTATGCGTGCGTCCTTTTCAGCGCCAATTGGCCTCAACTAGTCCGACGATTGATTTGTTGAATTGAATTACTTTAGTTGAATTACGATTGAATTACGTTAGCTTTGTTGTTCATCTTCCCAAGAAGTTTTGCTGGAGACCAAGCGAAAATCGCTTCTGCGTTTCGGTGCGTATAGCTGGTTCTACAGGACTTCTGTGCGATGCACCTACCGAAGAAATTGAACAAGTAGCCATGGCGGCGCAATGATATAATAGAAAGCACATGACAATATTGCTCTCAAGGGACACTGAATGCACCTAAGGGAGAGAGAAAGAGAAAGAGAAAGAAAGAAAGAAAGAAAGAAAAGGAGTTAGCGCAAACTTACCATTTCCTTCTTCATGCACTGCATCTGTTGGATGCAGGAAATAAAAGAAAATAAGTAAAACAAAGCTGAATCACAAGGTGTGGAAGACAGCTGCAGCTGTGGCGTACACATAAAAATGTGGCTAGTGACGTCATATGTGGCGTCACGCGGGAAGACCGGGTACCCGCACGCGTTGCAGTGGCAGCACCTCTATAGGCCCGTCTCCGTTCGACATTGCGACCATATCGAAGCGCAAAGCTTAGTAACTACACGCTGAGAAGTTTCCCAATAAAGCGCTAAGCTTAGTAACGACCCGCTAAGAAGTTTCCCGATCTCAAAAAAAAAAAAAAAAGAAAACTTGTTGTGACCTCTAAGGAAGACGCGAAAACTTGCCACTCGTCGTCAACAGCACGTTCGCTGTGCACCGGTCCTCCAGCGCGATCCCACATACCAGCATGGTGCCGGACGATAGACGGCGCTAGTGATCGCAAAATGGTGGCGCCCTCGGTGAAGCTACAGTGAACTAGATAGGGAACCTATCGAGTTGCATGGTACGTCATTTGACGTCATGGCGCGGCATTTGACGTCATCAGAAAAGATAGGGAACCAATCTAGTTCACTATAATAAAACGGTCTATATATACATCTCCACGCGTTGCTTCAAGACAACGTATAGCAAAGTGGCCTCTGATGCGCAGCATTATTGCTGTTTGCATTTCGGCTAGCACCCGCCATGGTTGCTGAGTGGTTATGGTGTTGGGCTGCTGAGCACGAGGTCGCGGGATCGAATCCCGGCCACGGCGGCCGCATTTCGATGGGGGCGAAATGCAGAAAAACACCGGTGTGCTTAGATTGAGGTTTGCCTTAAAGAACCCCAGGTGGTCAAAATTAATCCGGGGTCCCCCACTACGGTGTGCCTCATGATCAGATGGTGGTTTTGGCACGTTAAACCCCATAATTTAATTTAGTTTCGGCTAGCTTGTTAACGATCCAGTGGGTAAACATAAAAGTTGGGCTTCATTAAGGTCGTGACTTTCGCGGCGCGCAAGCACGAACATGGCGTGACGTTTATGCGTTCAATTGGATTAACATCAAGCCAATCGCGTGCATCGCATTTAGCTGCGTATAATTTAAGATAACCGCTTCACTGAAGCTTAGCTTGACACTGATTACAGCATGTGCGTTGGATCCGCGCTATCATTCTTCGTAATTTTAACCGAATTAGCATGCGAAACGCGCTACATTAAAGAAAAATAGCACCGATTCTCCGCATAATCGCAACAACCGTTCCACGCGCAGCTTTCGCTGACGTGCGGTTCCAGCCACTGAATGTACAGAGGCAAGGACTGGTTGGGATTGACTAGAAGTTACTGCTAAATCCATATATTGTGCGTCGCTTTACCATATACTAAATAAATAAATAACTAACTAAATAAAAAAAATGAACAAATAAGGGATAGTCATATTTCTATACGTACGAGTGCTTGGTGGTCTTGGAGTTTGTCCTTGCATGCCATTCCTGCCTGTTTCATAAAGAAAAAAAGAAAAGGAGACGTGAGGATAACTTGTAATGCCTGTTTCACATTGGATGAACACCTAAAATATAGAGACGCCTTAGCTCGCTTTAGGCCTTCTGCTTATGCTTTGCGCGCGCCGTGCATACACCACACGTCGGCTCTCCCACGCTATTATATTAACACGACAAAAGGGTACAGGCCGTACGAAAGTTCATGTAATTCAATTCTCGGTGCCGTCAGCAGAGCGGGCGGTGGGGCAATAACCGGCGCGCGGATTTTGCAACTGGTGTGGAAAGAGGGGGTTAAATGGGCCCTTAGCTCTGAATGAGCATGCATCCAAATGCAGGAAAAGAAAGAAAGAAAGAAAGAAAGAAAAGAACGCCAAATGTATTTTGTGACGAAATGCGATTGGCTATAGAAGCGATAAAATACACGTGTCCGAACTTCGCAACCGTGGCATAAAGCGTGGGGGCTCGAAAGACAGACGTACGGGCAGGCGATTCCGATACCGACGTTGCGCAAGGCTTGGTAATTCGTATCAATTCATCAGGCGTTTGCCAATTACCGTGGTCACATGACCGCTGGTGCCTGCCACTGGGAGCGGGGCACCGCGCCCAGGATGTAGAAGCGAAAAATCTTCAACATGAACAGAGCGTATCCGCGTATTCTTGCTTTATTTAAACTGGTGTGTGTGTGTGTGTGTGTGTGTGTGTGTGTGTGTGTGTGTGTGTGTGTGTGTGTGTGTGTGTGTGTGTGTGTGTGTGTGTGTCATTGCGCTAAGTTGAGCAAGCCATTTTGTCAGGTTTAATACGGCGCTTAAAATGCCGAGTTGTTTATGAACGCGCCGACTGACTGTTAGTGCCGCGTCAATACTTCATAATACGCGACAGTACCGCGTATCTAGGCCTATAAGAGCGGTGGACCGGTATCATCGCCCGTACCACTCCGGCTGCTATCACCAACCGGCACACTTAGGCGCGAACGCAGGTGAGCTATGAAATTACCGGCTCAGGACTAAAGCGGGTGCATTGGCTGAGAGCAAATACCCACGTCCAGTTACCAGGCAGTCTTTTCATCCTTTGGGTTGCGCTTAAGTTAACAGCAAGGTTAGTTAACGGCGAATTAGAACAACAAAGAATCATGTTTGACTACTAGCTGCGCAGCGGCAACGCTAACATGCTATATAGTGAACACTACCAGCGCCGCATAATGCTCTTACGAGAGACGATGTCCTATAGTATATGGCGGAAACTTTTAACAAACACATATTCACACTGGAGTCTGTACCCCGCCATACATCTTGCGCTGTATTCTTATAAATGTCCACACTGCGGTCAATGCTATGCCACATATGGTATGGACATGCGCAAGCACCCCAGAGCTCACACACATAACACAACCCACACGGCAGTGGACGGCAGCGCTGTCCCGCTCCGAATTGACGGATCAGCTCGAAGTGGTCAACCGAATGAAAAGGGCAGCTAATGCCGCTGGACTCCTGGACTGAAGGGATCACCCACTACAGAGCGGAGGAGCTAGCTATAGCTATGCTCACTTCGCTCGCGAGCTCTTCTGTTTAAAGTTTATGCTCTCTCTGACTAGTTAATAGGGTGACTTTCCCGCTTTAAAACTCGCGTTAAGGGATGCGCATTGGTATTATTGGCAGTATAATACGTTAGCGAAGTCAGCGACGCAGCATGGCGACGTGACATCACCGAACCTTACCTTCTTTATCCGCTCCATTTTCGCGTTGATATCGCTTCCTTGCAAACACTGCATGGCTTTCTGCATTTGCTTCATCTCTGTCCAAAAAGAGAGATGAACACGCACCATGAAGTGAAACGAAAAATGACATATAAGTTCAGCGAGAATCATCGTCGCCTAAGAAACCGGCTCAGAACACCGGTTCTCGCACTGCCAATTGCGATCGTCTAGTCCTATTTTTTGTAGTTTTTGTTGTTATCCGGGTTAGACTTAAAGCTATCGACAAAAAATTTAAGCACCAGATTGCTAGTAGCCCATAGAAGTTCCTTAGTACGCCCCTACTATGCTCCGATGAACGAAATAACCGATGCATGCACGGGCGCAAATGGCACTTGCAGTGACTCCACGACATTGATATGAAGAGTTAGCGTGACAACAGTTTATTGTGGAGAGATGATTAGGAGTTGCTCCCACATCCCTGTATAGTAAAGCCCCTGGACCTTCTAAATGTAGCGAAAGATTGATCTCGCCACCGAGTTACGCGATAGGACGATACATGTTCAGCGCGCCCCCTGGTTTGGACCAGGAGCAGCCGGCAGATGACACGTGCGTCGCGTGCATCGTTCTCCGTTCTCAACCGGCGCGCACGTTTGCAACCAGACGTGCGCTTTGATATGATATGGCCTTGATGTGACGATAACTGCTTTCGCAGTTGCCGGGTTCTTCTCCATTTGCTCACGTAAAGGGAAAGGAGCGAACGGCTTGAAAGGAGACGCCGAACTCCCGGATTGGCCGCCAAATGTCTCACAGCCGCTTAATGTGACGTGGCTCTCAGGGCCCGCGCAAATAAGATTTAAAGGGCACTGAGGTATCCCTGCGTGGATGGAAGCGAAAGCATTGTGACGGCCTCGTTCTTGTACTCACGTGGACGTCCAAAGGAGCCGGCGCAGCTACCGCACGACAGAACTCACCGAAAGCCCCGCACCGACTGGCAGCGGCGCAACGCGTGGCACTATATATATATATATATATATATATATATATATATATATATTGCGCCACATGTTGCGCCGCTACCAGTACCAGTATATATATATATATATATATATATATATAGAGGGAGAGAGAGAGAGAGAGACCGGACGCCGGCGTGGTCTGTGTCTGTGACCCCGTGACTTTTTGTACCATCTCCGGCCACGCCACCGGTTTTTCCACTTCATGAACCATATAATGCTTTCGCATGAATTAATAGTTTTCTCTCGGCACAAACCACGAGGAGTTGCCGGCAGTTGACGCTACATTTAAAAGATCACAGGGCTTTAGCCTGCATGTGCTGCGAGAGCCACCTCAGTAACCATGAGTCCAATGTCTACAAGCCAGGGATACCACTTAAGTTGGTATCCGTATCACACACAACTATCACAAGAATATGTGAACTGTGCAAGATGGCTCATGTATCTACAATTAACGCTATAGACCTTAAGCTATATATGACGGTTGAGATAGATGGTGGCGATACGTACTGGAAAAAGCTGCGACAAACAGGAAAACCAAAGAAATAAGTGATGGAAAAAGGTTTCACGGCGCATTTCCTACGTCACATAAGTGAGAAGAATAGGGAGACCCGAGGGGCTAATTTTTTTGTTATTTACAACCACATGACGCCAACAGGCTAAGCTGTTCCCTAAACATAAGCGGTGTATTGAGTCCCCAATAGCTTGCGTAAATGTAGTAGACTGATCTCGCGTGAATAGGCTTGGCTAGTGATGTAAAGGTATGGCATAAAAGAAACAATTAAAAGAACTGTCTCTTTTCCCGGCGCAGGAGCACCGAAAAAAAAGGTACTCTTTGTTATTAAAATTTATAGCCCACAGATGCAGCATAATGTCCCATAATCGAATAATGCAATTCCCCGATGACTACAGCGTCGCTGAAACGAAGCTGCACCACGCAACTACCTTGACCTCGAGCATCGGCATGACTGGGAGATGGGCACATTTGAAGATATAGGTCACCAGGAGCGTCCTCGTGCAACAATCGCACAGAGTTACGCTGACCACTGTAGCTGAAAAACCCTCACCACCAACTGCACGGTAATTTTTGACAGACGATAACTTAGAATGATACCCAAAGCATTGCAAAATGCTGCAAACATTCCGAAATTTATTCTAGCATGTAGTTTCACAAAATGCTCAGTTGGTAAGCGCTACTACCTTGTGTGTTATTAAGTATTAAGTTTATGCTCTGTAATGCCTTGTCCTGCCGTTCCTGTGTCTCACGATGAATGTCAACCAACTAGCTGTCTATCAAGCTTGCTGCTCTAAAATGTTTTGTTGATAGCTATCATCACTCTGTCGAGCGTTATCCTCAACATTTAAAACAAAATATCAAGTTATTTGTCTTCCTTCGCCTAAAAACGCCCCTGTCTCAAAGGTAAATGCGTAAACCTTTGACCTCACCGGCAACTACTTTCACCAAACTTTGTGAACTACCGATAGCGCTAACACTATCGAATGTAGTTCATACAACGTAGCGACATGCTGAGTGCTCTTCAAATCTTCGCGTCACACCACAAGGGTCGGCTCTTAATAACCGCTAAACTAATATACATATCAACCATCATCGCCAGTACTCACGTTCCGACTTCTGGGCATCAGATTCGGCAACACACCAAATGAGAGAGAGGGTGCAGAGACCCAAGAATACCAGCGAAGCTTGCATTTTTTTTTCACACGGATGCGTCAGACGTACGACGGACGGGGATAAGTGAAGTCAGCACGAGCTATGTGAACGCGTCCGTGCTTCTATGCGTTGCGCTGCGGGCTTCTTATATATGGTGCCCTTCCGCGAGAGGCTGGGAAACGAGATTGTTTAGCTGGCTTTCTATTTGCTCCTCACGCCAAGCTTTCGACGAGCCGTGAAACGCACGTTCGTGAGAGGAGTCAGGGAACCTTGAGACGAACGCTGTATAGCTTCGACAAAATGTCAGCCGCTCGTTTCGGCGGCATACTATACGGTTGAGCTGTTGCCTCGGGAGACAAAATGCCGTGCAGTATGCATCCAAGAAACGGCAAGACGAGAAGCTTCCAACCTTCTTCCACTCTGCTTGCGCGCTTCGCGGCGTCCCTGCAATAACTATACGTGCGACCGCGTGTATAGCGCGCACGACTATGCACCAATCGAGATATGAAAGTTCTTACATCCGACGACTGAGCCATGAGGAACTGCGAGAATTTCTTCGTTACTCGCATATACCCGATTGGGCCACTCGTAGCTTTGGCTTAACCTTCGTTGCGCTGTACGGAACTGTTTAAAAGAGTAAGCCCGCATACGTCAGCGTCAAAGGAGCGGCATCGCGTGTGAGATGACGTGTACGCGACCTCAGAGCACGCGAAATCCTTGTCCGCCACTGAAGTGGACTCTATGTTCAGCGATTATAACACGTGCCGGCGGTGCACACGTGGATACACGCGAGTGAACTGAAGCGTGAAACGCGAGCGAGGGTTTGAACCCGCTGGAACGACATCGTTACGCTTCTTGCGTGGGCGTCGCGTGCCATTTTATTGGCGACGCGAAGACGGGGCGGGATGTTTGGCGAAGGCAGCTGGAATGAGAGTACGTGTTGTTATTTTCCGCACGCAAAGGGTTGTCAAAAGCAGCGTATAGGCAAGACTCACTTTATATTCGCTCTAGGGCAGTACGTCGCTGGCCATTTTGGTATGCACACCGCATTGACTGGACTGTAGTATGAATCCGCGCATAATATGCTAGAGCGGTGAATCGTAACTGAAGAAAAAAAATTACGATAACATTCCCATATATAATAAGTACCCGGTGAAGAAAAGAATGCTTCAGCAGATTTACTGTGTAAGCTATCTAAGAATCCATGAAGAGCAGCCCAACGTTACTAGAAGCTAGTCTAGTAACGTTCGAGCAGCCTGAGTTGAGAGTGAACTCCTAAGGACAGAAGTTAACCAAGGGTTCCTTGCAAGTCGTTAATGAATCAAGCTCTTGAGGATATTACCGAATTATTTTTTGATGACATCATTCTTATATACACCACTGGTCTACTTACAATCTGCAAAGTTCCAGCTCAATGTGCACCAGGTCCATTTTTACTATCTGCAGATTGCTAACACGAGAGTCGGCAATGGCCTTGCTGATGACAATGTCCCGTCAACTCATAAAGGAAGGAGCCCGTATAGCGGCCAAGCTGCGAGAGGTGTTTGTTTGCTTGCTCACACCAAGACGCAAGCTTACTGAACAACCCGAGTGTCTCTAGCTGTCTGCTTCCCAGACTTGACCTTTCCTTAAAGCTGCAAATGTTCTCGCCCTTTTCCCACAGTGACACAGCTCTACTGTGCCAGGCTTCTAGCTATAAAGGTGGCTTTTCCGAAAGCCCCCTCTTTCTTCGATAAAATTTCAGACACACCCATGTGCGACTTGTGCAACCACGAAGAGCAAAACTCGTGTTTGGTTCTTTGTACACGTTATGACACAGAGCACGACGTTCTTAATGGGGGACACTATTAAACCAGCAGCAAGGTTGATCATTTTCAGCGATAAATATCCTATTTAGACCATGACCTCATACGGTTCGCAGGGTTCCCGAAGCACTGCGGGCACTGCTGCAATTTCTGAAGTCGACTGGCGCCAGTGATCGATCGTGCAGTACATGTGATGGACAACCCCACGTAATCGCGCACTGCAACGTGCCTCCCTCGCTCAGTCCTTCCCTGTCCTTCCCCTCCTTCTTAAATCAGGTGGCTTTGTTTGGCTCTTTCGTCCGTTTTCGTGGTCGGTGGTTGGCGGCCGGTGCTGGTATGACTTTAACTGTCGATACAAAGGAGTCGACGCTATAGGGCACGCGTACTCGCGCAACCACGATGCGCGGCGCGTTCGCGGCATCTGAAGCATCTGAAGCTTTGGGGCATATGAAGGTCTCACGTCACCTCAATGGCCTGGCGTTAGCGCCGCTGCAGACAACGCATATATGACGAATAGGCCTGCATGTAGCCACCTATACACTACCGCTGCAGGGGGACTGGTAAACAGCTTTGTTCCCTACGAAAGTGTGCAATGAAACAACAAACACAACCTAAATATCCTTGCTGCAACAAATATACGCCTCCAAGTGCATCATTACATTATTAGAGCAAATAACCTTCGAGAAGAGCTCGGCCATTCGCTCACGTTGGCAATCATCGTCGATAGATTTTGCCCCCCCCCCTCCTTCTTTCATAAAAGGTGTCCTGAACCACCACTCGGGCTTGGCGAAAAAAACATAGTCCGCGGATAGCATACGCTGCAGTGAATATCTCAACCAAGTTTTGCAGTCCTGCGCGGCGCGTGGAGCTCGCAATGGGAGCGCGAAGTCACCTTTCTTTCAAACGCTCTCTATTCAACAAAATCCTGCTCATCTCTGTTTTCTGGACACTTTATTTCGTAGTATAGCAGATTCTCATACGTGGCTGCTATTATTGGCCACCAGCTCACATCAATCAAGAAGGGTGTTTGCATTAGTGCGCTTCTTCATACAGTTATTGTGTATATTTATTGACGAAGTATAATAAACAGGCTGAAGTAAGCGAAAATCTGCTTTCAAATTCGCTGTGAGCAGACTATGTGAAGTATCTTCTTATAGTGTGATTTCTGTATAACCAAATGGAGCATAACAGAATGAAGCCTCAATGCAGCGATCGCACGGATTCGCGGCGACTGTGCGTCTGCATGCATATCCGCGCACAATATTTCGCTTTCGCTGCGGGCGCGTTTTCGCACCGTGCCGTGAGCTTCAGGCCGCAGCATATGAACATTTGACAGTACACAAGCAATCATTGTTGCATGGACGCTATAAGAGCTGTACAAAAATAATTTCGTTATAACTAGGAACTTCGACGTTACACGGCGACTCGTGATGTTCCATCAGCGACGATTCAATCATTTTTTTTCTTCTAAATTCTCGGACGTGTCAATGTCGTTATTTCTCAAGTTGCGTCGCACTGTATGTTTATCGGTCTTCTCAGTGAGCAAGTTCCCGCTGCTGCTTTTTCTTAATCCAGTACATTCGTTGTTTGGTGCTAACACAAACATAAGCATATGCCATGCCTTTTTTACAGCGTAAGCTGTTATGGGCCGATTCCAATAGCCGTTTCGGTTGGCGATGGTGTCCGCCGCCGCCGCCGCTGCTGCCGCCGCTGGGGACCGTAACCGCTATCGCCGGAAATATGAAAACAGTACCCGTTTCCAGCCGGGATCCGGATACTCTACCACTGAGCCACGCAATCGCTTGCTATCGGGCAGTGGAAAAATGCGCTATAAATGCTCCCCAGGCACGCGCACAGGCGCAGACGACCCGAGCCTCCCACAGTATGGTGGCGCCATCTAGATAAGGCGCCTGCAAACGCAGCGTGTGCAGGCGCAGACGACAAGATGCAATTCAGACGAGACGCGCAATAAAAAAAAATGTCACAGTTTCGCCCTAAGGGCGAAGCAATGAATGCGATAGCAACACAGCAATGCCATACGAAGTAAGGTGAGCGGCTTTGGTAGCAATATGAATTGTAGTAAACATGAGCTGATTAAGTAAGCAGGTGTGCTGCGCCGTAAGTAGGCCGACATGAAGAGAGACTCGATGACCACGAGAAGGCGTCTGTGAAACGGTGGTGTTCATGAGAAGCGCTACCCGTGGGCAGCGCGTCCGAAGGGACACACCTGTAGCGCTGCACTGCCGATCCGGGCAGCATTGCATGTGTAGCGTGCGTTGGAAAATGTGGCCTGACTATTACTAACCGAATGAACAAGCGTGGTGTGAGCGCGCACAAACAAACATGAATAGATCACACTGAATGACTGCAGACAACGACTGTCAAAACGCTGGCAGCAAGCAGCGGGCGAAGGTACGTGCGGTCTATCGCTTCAACGGAAACTGAGCGGCGAATGCACGGCGCATAAAGGTCAGAGCCGTGTGGAGATAAGCGACGGTGCGAGCGAGCGACGGGCGCGGTTGCTGGCAGAGTAGAAGTGCCCCCCCCCCCCCCCAGCTCCCTCCGGCGCTGGCTTCCCGCTTCCTTGCTTGCGCGTGGGAGATTGAGTGCGTTCGCTCTCCGTGATAGCGTGCGTCCCCGCACGCTTCCGCTCGGGCATACGGCGCGCGGCGACGATTTTATCTCTAAGGAACCTCACGGCGACGGCGACGACGACGCCGACGGCAGAAATACGGTTGAAGTGTCCATATAATTGCTATCGCAATAAAAAGGAAAAAGAACGCGATCCCCAGTCTTCGCCAGTATGGTGGCGCCATCTAGTTAAGGTACCTGCAAACGCACCATGCACAGGCGCAGACGACGAGATGCGGTTCAGACGAGGCGCGCAATCAACTCGATTCCCCAATGTGAGATGTGCGCCACGTATTCTGGATACCTCTTCGGTGCACGTTATGGCGTCTCCTCGCAAGGTACGAACCGCTGCTGCAGCAGCGAATCGTAGAGCTACGTGCGCGGCTACAACCACGCATCATCGGGCTCAGCAAACTGCTGTGCAGAGAGCATTACAAGCTGCAGCTCGCCTTTGACGCCGGGCGGACAGTTCAGATCGTTCTCGTCAAAACGAGGTGAAGAGACTGTCGCGAAGACCCTGGTGTGCGTGGTGCCGAAGTTGGAGCTACTCTTGAGCCGCTCAACCAGCTTACGCTGTGACTGTGCTGCGTGTGCAGCGTAGGCCTGTGACTATTTAATGTGCTTCTTACCGCCCAAATCATAGTTCATAGACCAAATCCTCATGACAATAACCAGGCAGCGCGCGCGCGAACTTCTCAGTGCGTGCTTTCTGCTACTCACCGAACATCGCATACCCAACCAGGCGCGTATCCAGGGGGGGGGGGGGGAGGGGCTGATGGGGCTTCAGCTCCCCCCCCCCCCCCCCCGAAATTGTTTCGTGCCGGCATGCACCGCCGACCAAAACTACCACCGACGCCGGGAATCATTCTGGATTCTGTCTACAATGTCTTTTTCACGCTCGAAAAGGCATTTTGGCACGAACATTCCGAACTCGGGCGGGATTTCGTGGCAACACCCTTGCACCTGGAGTCACGCAATGCAAGGAGCCCCATCCGAGCACAAACTTTCAAGGGCTTTTTGATAGCGAGCGGGCGCGTTGCGGCATCTCGCAGCGGCCACGGAATCTTTGGAGCGCATGGATTTTTATTACGAAACTTTATGGGTGTAAAGTTCTCATAAACTTTTGACGCGAAAGGTTCGCTGACATTTCCAAAGGCGTGCTTTAAAAGATTTTCAATTCTGGAACTTTATGGGGTTAATGCTCTTATACACTTGGGCCAACATGCATGCACCGGAGCCCTCGTGACCAAGCCGTTCCAGAAATGAAAGCACGCGCTTGCAATATTCCACACATACGAAAATACTAAATATCACCGTGACTGTGAGCTAGCAGCTGATAATTTTCTCCAAACATTTTCAGGAAGCGTGCCCAATGTGATCGATCAGCTGGATCAGGACAGACAAAGTAAAATATGAGAAAACAGAAGAAAGCAAATGGCCTATTATTGAGGAAATTCTTTTGCGGGCGACAAGGTCTGGCTCTCTGTGGCCACAGGGACAGTGGCCTTATGGATTAAAGGATAGCCCCCGCTGAAAATACAGGTATTTTCAAAGCGCTTCTTCGCATGCGAGCTGATTGTGGAGATACACATCTGAGGAACCATTTGGAAAGTTGCCCCAGTAATGCCTCGGTATCAAAGTCCAGATGCACAAAACCAAATTATAGAAATTTGTGGTGAAATTGTCGAAGAAACTCTAGTTGCAAAAGCAGGCTGCTTCTTCATACTTCCTGACGAAACGACGGACATCGCTGGAATAGAACAGCCCACTGCTTGTGCAAGGTACCTAAGCAAGGATGCCAACGACATCGAGGGAGTGTTTTAGGTTTTAGCACCGGAATATATGCCCTCTCTCATTGTGACTGCAGGTTCTGTGTAAATGTGTACAAACTGCTGCAGATTCTAGTCATCTTTCCAGTGACCTCTGCCAGCGCAGAGAGAATATTTTTAACAAGAGTTTACTAAAAGACTACTTGCGCTCTACAATGTCTGTGGAACGCATGGTTAGGCTGGCGCTTCTATACACCCACAGAGACGTCGGCATCAACGTGTCCGAAGTCATTGACCGCTTCGGTCAACTTCCCCGCCGAGAGAAGTTTGTCCTTTAGATAGCGCAGCAGCAAAAATCTATGCAAGTTAAAAGCTCTGTTCCTTCCGGTCCATAAGCTCGTAATTATGAAAAGCGTATGACTGTTCGTTAGCTTTTAAAACCGCAGAAATTTTAGCCGTTTATTCTAGCAGTTAGCATCATGATCAAAATTATCATGCGAATGCGAAAATTACGAGCACATCAATAACCAATTTTGAGCGACCTTGCTCATTGAAAGCTCGGCCCACGCGGCGCTTGCCAAAAACAATCTCGGATATTGGGTGGTTCAACTTGGCGCATCATCTGCGGCTTTCGTTTGTCCTTTTCTTTCCTTTTTAGCTACCTGCTTTTACTTCTTTTTTGAAACGAAGCAATACCCTCCTTTAATTTTGGGTGAAGAATAATTGTTGCCGCTGTGCAGGCAGTTAAATTACACATTTTCGTACTGATTTCCGCATTATTCCTCTATTATTCTACCCATATGGCGCTGTCGCGACCGCCGCATGGCCCGAGTACATATCACGATTTCTGCGATAATAGTTTTGTTCTTGCCTAGACCATCTGTCTTTCTGTGGCGAAGTTTACTATCTGTGACTGCGCAACATGTTTATTTGTCTTGTTTGACGGATTATATACAGTGACGTTTGCTTAAATACGTAGATTTATTGGAGACTTAGACGTATATTTAATTATCTTGTTGCGAGGTTTTGTGTATACAAGCAGTGAAATTTGTTTCCAGCGACACTTTTTTACCCTTGAAGTTGTATCTTTGACTTTGTATATATTTCATTCTATCTTCGCATTTCTAATGTATATTTTGCAGAACTCTTACTTTTTATTTGTACTCACTGTTGCGAGTGTAATTTCGGTGTAATTACAATACACAACCGGTAACAGCTGCTCCTGCGCAATCTAGTGCAACGAGGGACAACGTCATTGAGTTTTTTTCCTCGCCGTTGCATATGTGCAGAAATGTAAACAAGGTTCTTCAATGACACAGATTCATCAAAATATGTGTCCTCAACTTATTCATTTCTTGGCCTTTACGTTTTTCATATCAGCTGCATGCACTGCTTTGCTGGTTTCGAACTGATATAGTTCTAAAGTTCGTGTGATATTTTCTTTACTTATTAAATAGATAAAAAAAACGCGGAAGCATTGCTATCAGTTATTTCTTCCACAATTTTTGGGACATACGAATATATTCTTCTATGAAAACATACATATTTTACTTGACAGTGCGTAGCGTTCAATAATTCGTTTGCAGCATCTAATATACAATGCCATTGCCATGATCAATACATTATTCATGTATTTGATCCCTCGACAAATTCTATAAGGAGGAGGCCGCGCTGCAACGTCAGCCCCCCCCCCCCCCCCCCCCCCCCCCGAACAAAATTTCTGGCTACGCCACTGCCAACGCAGTAGCAGAAATCTTCCTCGCGGCAGTGCGTGATGCACACCCGAGTTGTAGCTGATGGCTGCTTGCCGGTTCTAAGTTTCGCAATCCAAGCTACACGCAGCTTCTTGACCTGCGGGTACGTGTGAGGGCTGACACCGGGATCCGTTGCCTACGCGTCCGGCACTGCAGTACCGAGGAATAGCCTACCATGTCGGACGCCTTCAAAGGCAGCCACTACCTATTAGAGTGCTTTCAAGTGTTGTAACGCAGACACCCGAAGCGGGAAAACATCCCCAATTAATCAGAACCGTAGCGCAGGTGGGACTAAACTTTCGTTTTCAGCTCACTTCGGCGCTTCCGAAGCAGACGACGCGGCGGCTGTGTCCACGTGATCCCTCATACCACGTCACGCCGACGGTGGCGTCAGCTTCTCCAGTGGTGGAGTTCACCTCCAATAGCCGTCGGGCCCCGCTAATTTCGACTATAGTTTTGAGCGCTCAAGTAGCCTCGAACCACGAGAAACCTTGGGTCAGACCACACGCACGCTTGTAGGCGCTCGCTCGCTCTGCAGGCCGCTCCTGGTTAGACGCCTTGGCAGACTTCGCTTCGTATTCAGCTATTGAAAGCACTTCAAAATGCGCAATTTGGATGCGGCTAATATCCGTCAGTCAAGCTGGTGCAGGACAAAGCCGGTACGCACAACGTAGCACGACCAGACTGAAGCATATCAGCGCGAGCACGCAGTCAAGCCCTGTCATACACAAAGCAAACGTACGCATTACAATTGCATGTAGCTGTTGTCTGCTACGTAGCGCAAATACCGCAGAAACCGCGGGCTGCCGCAACTAGTCCGCTGGTTGAGAGCACTGCGGCTCGCTGAGGACAACCGCTTTTGGCTTACGTTTGGCGCGTCGTAGGCACCGAAATCGGAAGTAGTGGTATCTGTATGGGAACATTCAAAATCAAATTTGAACTGCGCGTCACAGTGACGGTCAATGACGGAGCGTTGTGGGCTCGCCGATGGCTCGCCACGCAGTGCACCTTCGCAGTGCAATTCCTTGAAGAAGGAGCGGAAGCACCGCGAAGGGTGTGTTTGATTGCCAATAACTCCGCTTCTGCTGAAAGCATTGAAGTACTTTTCGCGCCAAAGTATTTCTGAAAGAGCCTGTTCTAACTTCAAATGTATTTCTGCAGTTAGATAAAGAGTGGTTCAGGGCCCCACTGCGTATAGGGTAGCTGACTGGAGGCGCGCCTGGTTGGCCTCTCTGCCTTTCCTTCTTTTTATCTTCTTCCTTCAACTTTATAGTTCTACTCTGCCGATTTCATCGCCAATTGTTCATGAACACAATTACGAACCTAATCTCCGGGGCGTCAGCAGAGGGATGTGTCCGATAGCTATACGTTCACCCAAGTGCTCCCACCCTTGATTTGAAAATTGCTAAGTAATTACGGCCTTCACCTCAAGTACTTATGTATGCTCCACTCAGTATATATATATATATATATATATATATATATATATATATATATATATATAATGCGGTGTTTCAACCAGCCCTCCCTGTCAGTTTGCGGTGCAGAATTTTTTGAACAATCGCCCCTGCACTTACCGAAGGTCAAACAGACGCTACAACGTCTGGATGTGCGTTGAACAACTGGCGCTGTTAAAAGCAACATGATCGGCTCAAAATCAGAGTAAATGCTTTTGTTTATGTAAAACTGACGCAAGTGCTCAAGGACGATGCTTGGGCACAAGTCACAAAACTAGCCAGAGA
Source organism: Dermacentor silvarum (assembly GCF_013339745.2). Lineage (NCBI taxonomy): Eukaryota > Metazoa > Arthropoda > Arachnida > Ixodida > Ixodidae > Dermacentor > Dermacentor silvarum. Next base: position 233,672,464 of record NC_051156.1, read on the forward strand.
AACTTTGAGAGATTTAGGGCGCTAGTAAGCATTTGGCATAAGACTATACGTTCTGTCTCCAGCAGCAATGTTTAGGCCAGCCCTTGCAGCGCCTTCTAGAGCTTACGGTTGAGTTGCAACATGATATAATAAACTTCCGTTTTCAAATCCAAATAGGACACATCGGATGCCATGCGGCATCCAACGTATAGCCATGCGAGCCTCCTGCATAGGCTTAGACTAGATGTTTCTTTTACGCGACAATATTTGCATCGCATCGAACGCGTGGACTTACCAGGTTGTGATACGTGTGATGTATCTGAGACATTTGTTATTGTGAGGCATAAATAAATAAAAATAAAAACCTCTGCCCGCACCATAAGAATATAGCAGGCGTTGCCAATTTAAAATAAATGAACTGGGCATTGCCACATAAAAATTTGGGGATAATGGGGTGGGAAGGGGGGGGGATGTTGGGGGAGCGGAATTTAAGGTGAGGGGAAAGGGAAAGGGTTGTACTACCAGCGAAACCACGGCCAGGGAACGGGCTTGGTCTGCGGGATTTAGTGGAATATATACAAATAAGTTCTTGCTGCTAACATAAAATGGTGCGTATTCTTCTTTCTTGGGGCGAGTTCTTCGACTTACCATTTGTTCTTCGACTTCTTCTTACTTCTTTTCTGTGTGGAGTATTCTTGCTTCGATGGAATACATGCTTGTTGAATGTCCCGAATACGAGCGTGAACGGCAGGCATTTAACAACAGGCCATTGAGTGAAAACGTATTACTGGGACCATGGTCAGACGGAATATCAGCGAAGTGAGCCATCAAGGCACTCTTAGAATTTTTGATGAACGCAGGCCTAGATTCAAGACTGTGAACGGGCCCAATAGACACGAACGTGTATACTCGCATAATCGCACCTTACTATACCTATCCTTATCATCACTTCCGTGTACTTAGATTTAGGTGCACGGTAAAGAACCCCAGGTGGTCGAAATTATTCCTGAGTCCCCCACTACGGCATGCGTCATAATCAGATCGTGGCTTTGGCACGTAAAACCCCCTAATTTAATTTTTGACTTCTCATACCCCTCTTTTTCTCCCCTTTCCCTCCTTTTTGAGCAGAGAAACAGGTTATAGCAAATTACCTCAGGCCAACCTCTCTGCGTCCCCTCAATAAATTATCCTCTCTCTCTCTCTCTCCTGCGATATAAATTGAATTCCTGCACCTGCTTGCGTTAGACAACGTTTTATTTCCCAAACCCATTACCCTTAACAGCCGATGAATCATCCCTATTTATCATCATTATTTAATAAAGTTTCCTTCATTAGTTCCGTCGCACAATCTATGCTCCATCGCCCAAGCTGTTTGCAGCACTGTCCATCGAAGCTACAGGAATACTCAGCCAATATGAAGGCCGAATGCCCGTCGAGATGTGCTCATCCGCGCCACATCGTCTGCTCACCGCCACAGTGATTCGTGGTATACGACGTGCATGGCCAAAAGTCCTAACATGTGACGTGTCTCTGTAACGAGATACGAAACCACGTCTTCGCATCACGCGCATCCGTTGCTCTCACCAATTTAGCTACCGCGGCGCCATTTTCCTGTTCATTTGTTTGGGTATTTATGTATGTGTACTACAGTCAACCCATGGAGTGTAAGCCAGCGCCACCACTCATGGCCTTGGTGGTTGATGTAGAACTTCCTTTCGGCCACAAGGCGTCATGCGATACGTGAATTCCGGAGGAGGCAGAACACTAACTCAGACTACTGAAATAAAACAGGAAGTGATATTACAGTGGGTTCCGGAGCATGCTGGCGTATCAGGCGGCGGATTAGTGGCCTCGCTGGCAAAGTCATCTCATAAGGATTCAGAAATGCAACTAATCCCTTTATCACTAATAAACACTCGACGCATAATAAAAATACTGCAAGTGTTTCAAGACAAACAGAAGCACCGCTACGACCTTCATCACTGTGATGTCCATTTTTCACCCGGCCCCCTCGTGTGGCTTTGGTCACCATCTCGTAAAGTTGGCCTTTGGGATAAAATCACCGCCCAAGCACTCCGTACTGATGGTTAACCAGCGAAGCTGAAACGTGCGGCCCCGGTGTTTAGCAGTGGGTTAATCCCGACGCTGTATTGAAGCGTTTCTCAATTATTGGTTACACGTTTGTGTTTCTAGTGGAACGCAAGCGCCAATGGCGGGCGGATGCTGCTAACGACGACGCCGAGCTACTCGAGATATCGAACGCATGCGACAACGGCGAGCCGAGGAACCGGCGTTGCGGGCAGAGCAGCGTCAACGTGGCAATGGCGGGAACGCGTTCGCCGGGGCCTACGCCAGCTTTCGGCGGGAGTTTCTCGAGCGGCACTTTGGCTTCGGCTGCGACGAAACGTCCACGTTGAAATCGCGAAGTGGAACGCAAGCGCCAATGGCGGGCAGATGTTGCTAACCACGACGCCGAGCTACTCGAGATATCGAACGCATGCGACAACGGCGAGCCGAGGAACCGGCGTTGCGGGCAGAGCAGCGTCAACGTGGCAATGGCGGGAACGCGTTCGCCGGGGCCTACGCCAGCTTTCGGCGGGAGTTTCTCGAGTGGCACTTTGGCTTCGGCTGCGACGAAACGTCCACGTTGAAATCGCGAAGTGGAACGCTAGCGCCAATGGCGGGCAGATGCTGCTAACCACGACGCCGAGCTAACTCGAGATATCGAACGCATGTGACAACGGCGAGCCGAGGAGGTAGAGTTGCGGGCAGAGCAGGTACAACGCAGAGAACGACGTCACTAACGTCACTGCCAATGGCGCGTGCTGGGGTGCGACGTAGAGATCGACGTAACTGACGGCGCAGCCAATGGAGACGTTTATCGAAACATGTGGCGAACGGTTTTTCGATTCGCCTAGCCATATACAGCTTTCGCTGTAAAAATGCTCACCTGTTACACAGGCCCATATCGCGTGCTCCGCCAAGTGACCGATGTCACCCATGAAATTATTCTTGCCCCGCCCACTACGTCATCCGCTGTGACAACCAGTGACACTGTCCATGTCGCCAGGCTCAAGTCCTACAAAACTCTCCACGCGCCTTAGACATTTAACAGCACCGGGACGGCGCTTTTGCCGCCGGGGCTTAGTATAACGATACCATCGACAAATACTCAAGAGATGAGCCTTCTCGAGGAATACGATGAAGTGTCTGGGCTCTTGGCGCGAGCGAGTGTCGATCTTGCGGTCTGGCTAAGTGCAAATAACCTGTTTTGTATGCGTCTTTCCGCACGTAACAATACTAAAGAAGGAATTGTGTATGACAACCTAGTTTAATGCAAATTGTTACGAATCTATGAAGTTTATGAAGAAAATTTATGAAGTGCATGTGCTCTGAAGTACCAGCTAGATGTAGAATTTTCGAAAAGTTGCGAGACACTATAGTTCATCGACTGCGCCTTGGAATAGCATACACAAAGCATTTTCTATTTCGCACAAAGCGGGCGTCATCCCTGGCTTGCTGCTGTGGCAACGACGATGAGGACGTTCGCCACCCACTTCTCGAATGACCAGACACGCGACGCATAGACGGCTGCTAAAACAAGAGCTGCCCTCCTTTGATCGTCACCGAACGTTCACAACCGCAACATTGCTGGGGCATTGGCAAAAAAAAAAAAAAAAAAAAGACACAGCATGAAGCATTTAACGCACTTGAACATTATTTCGAAGACAAAAAAAAGTTGTCGCAGTTTCACCTGAAAGGCGAAGCATCAATTGCGATAGCAAATTTGTAGAGAGCTATACGGAGTAATGATATTAGCTTCATCAGCTGTATAAATTTGGACATGCAGCAGCACCGGCAACGCGCAGAACTGTTGTCGACGCCGTCGGCGTTTTTCCCGCGTTCGCTCAAAATGCCTGCGGCGTTGGGCCGCAGGCATTTTGATGCCTGCGGCGAGCCTCTGATATAAATAGGCATTTGGTGCCGCAGCTAAACGTCGTCTCCCTTCCCTCCCCCTCCCCCCCTCCCCCACGGCCTCTCGAGCGTCGAAAGAAGGCGCGTTTGCTCTACATATATGATGATTGTAAAGGAGGAAAGAGACGCCTACTTCTGCAGCCCTTAAGGAAGCACGGCGCAGAACGCGCGTTTGTTCTCCGCCGTGCGTTCACTCGCCGTGAAAGAGCGCGTCCCTCGCGCCCTTTCACTCGCACATACAGCGTTCGGCGGCGCGCGGCGACGATTTCATCTCGATTGACGTCATACGGAACCTCACGGCGACGGCGACGCCGACGGCAGAAATCTGCTTTTGAGTGTCCATATAATTGCTATCGCAATAATACATCCTTAAGGAGTCCTAGGTGCCGCCCTGAATAGTAACTGCAATGTGACCACTACTTCCTTCCATTATTTGTCTTTATGTACGCTTGTATATTATGTGTTATGCACTTTTGTATTGTGTGCTCAACCTCCCTCCTGACTGTTGTATCTCTGTGCGTGTATTATTTCATCAGTGTGTACCAAATTTGTTTCTCTGTTCCCCGGCAGACTGGATTGCGGCCTCGTGTGTATTTGTGACTCTGTATATGCATATGCGCGGGAACTCAGTTTGGTGCGCCTTGCCTTCTCCTTTTCGATCTATATGCTGATGTGTGTATAGGAATGTGTGCTGTGAATTTTTGGCCCATGGAAGTTGTTTACTTTCTTACTACAAATACATTTTTTACGCGTGAGCGTATATGCCCCCACTTTGAACATTCGCGATGCGGGTGCATGAAGCTTGGCAATAAAGGTTGGCCCAGCGCCAAGAATGAGGTCAGTAGCGCAGCTGTCACGGCGGATGGTGGATGACCTAGATAAGGATAGGCGAGCGACGCTGCGGATGACATCATCGGCACAGTTGGCGCGGTGCCAACTCGCATAGGTAGCACGGGGAGGAGCAGATGGCTTCAGCGCCCGACTTAACTCGGCGCTCGGAGAGGAACGTAACCAGCTCTGTATCAGCACTTGGAAAGAACAGTCGGGGCTTCATCACTGTGAAGTAGTAGGGAGGGAGCGGGTCTTGCAGCTGAACGGCGAGCTAGAAGGACCGAGATGCAACAGGAGCGCCGTCTAGAACAACGTGAGTCAACCGATCCCCAAGTCGTCGCTGTGATCGGAAGATGAAGTTGAAGAATAAATAACAACAGCAGTGGATCCTATATAGTTAATGAGATGTGAAATAAATTATCCATTTAATAATGTATGTAATTGTGCTGAGTTGGCTAAAAAGTAAGAGACAAACAATCAGATAAACTATTAGATTACCTATAAGACAATAATTAGATAAACAATGATGGCAGATATGACATGCGAAATACGGGTTCACTTCATGGAACGAGGGTCGTTTAAAACAAATTATTGGTTCCACTATGGGGCGAAAAGGGGTAACCGTCATCATTATAAGGTGACTAAATCTTTCCTTTATTTTTCGTTTGGATAATAAAAAAAGAGCTCTTCGTATGGGAAGTGGCGCACTATTCCGGCTTCAGAGCAAGCCCAGCGTTGGTATTCTAGACATTGTCAAATTACGCCATGCTGTCGAATTGTCACATCATATTGGCTCCCCTGACATCCATGGCCTCTCTAGCTGATTGCTTTAAAACGCTGTCATTGTAGAATTAGACAATATGGCGCAATTTAACAGTGTCCAGAGTGACGCCTCAGATGACTTGATGGCCACTAGTACTCTTCCGAGTCGCTAAGGTAATCATGGAAGCTTCCGGTAGAGAAGACGACATCATCCAAGTAGATGAGACAGGTAAGCCGCTTCCGGGCCGCCAGCACCGTGTCCATCACCACCTGGAATGTTGCAGCTGCCGAGAAAAGACCGAATAAAAAAAAATTAAATTCTGAGGCTTTACGTGCTAAGCTGTACTTTACAATTATGAGGCATGCCGTAGAGGGGGGTGGTGGTGGAGGTGGGACTCCGTCTTAATTTTGACCATCTGGGTTTCTTTCACGTGCACCTAAATCCACGTACGCGAGCATTTTCGCATCGAACCCGGGACGTCGAGCCTAGCAGCGCGACGCCATAGCCTCTATACCATACTGCGGTGGGTGAAAGACCGAAAGGGCATGACCTTGAATTGTAAGAAGCCGTCCGTCGTAATGAAGGCGCTCTTTTCTCGGTCCCTCTCGTCACCTTCGATTTGCCAGTAGCCAGCCTCGAGATTCCTTGGCGAAAAATGTGTCGGCCCTCGCACTCCGTAAAGATGGATGATAAGCGAAGCTTGTCCCTTTTTATACCTAACTGTCCCCTTTGCCATCAACTTTGTGTTTACTGGAATGTGCCCTTGTGATTAACGAGATGTGCATTATGTGGATACTGATTACATCAGTGAAGACAAGTTGGCAGGGAAACACATGCTTATTGAACATCAGAAACTTCAGCGGTAATTTTTTTGCGAGTAAGTAGAGTAGCCTTGTGATTACCCGTGCTCTCTTTCTCCCTCCCATATACGTAATGCGCGCTGATTGGCTCCGCTGTGTCACGCGATCCGATGACGTGAGTACAACTCGCGCTGATTTGCTACGCTATACACCCTCTCATCTTGTTTCTCTTCTCGGTTTTCTCGGTTCACAGTGCTGAACGCAGGCAGTTTTTTCTTGATTAAAGATTCCTTACAAATACCGCGAACTCTAAATTCACCAAGCTCTTTTCCACTAGTAGCGTAATGTTCACCTCATAATGGTGACAGCTGCTCCTTTTCGCCCCATTCAACACTTCCAAGGCATTGTGTCGCTGTTCGTCGGAGCGGATCACACTGAGGAAGGACAAGTAGTTGTCGAACCACAGACACTTGCGTTCGATGTCTTGAGTTTGCTCGGCGGCGTGATTGGCAGCATCCGCCCGTCATTGCCACATGTGATTCTTCAAAATTAAACTGCTTCAAAATTAAATTTGTCCGTCACGTAAGACAATGAATGGCTCATATTCCCTTAAGCAATGGTTCATACCGCCCTAAACGTGGCCTCCTGATTACGACGACAGAAGTGAAATTCTTCGCTGGAATGATGAGGGCAACGGAGCCAGCTGGGGAAGAAGAAGAAGACGACGACGACGACGACGATGAACGCGGGAGAAAAAAAGAGAGAAAAAAGGTAAAAGGAAAGACATGGATGTTAACCAGGGATTATCTCCGGTTGGCTACCCTGTACCGGGGGAAGGGTGAAGGGATTCGACAGGAGAAAGAGAAAGAAAAAATGTGGTTGATCCCTCTTATATAGGAATCGGTATAGAACACGAAAGTGAAGCGTGTCTTCACAGAAGTAGTGTAATGTTTATTGCACATTGATATATAATGTCTATTGGTGTTTTGTGGCTAAAGCGCCCTTAGGCGTTGATGCACCCACGCTGACGCCTGGTGGCACGTCTCCTCCATCACGACTACCAACGTCGATGACCATGAGCAACCGTCGTGCATATGGAAGCTGCACTACGCTGCACACGCTAGCACAACGCGAAAGACGAAGCACGTAACTGACACACTAATACAACGCGCCAGACAAAGCACGTAACTGAATCGTCACCGAGTCAAATCAGCGCGTACAGCGCGTCGTAATTGCAGCCTCCGCGATCAACTTCAGAAACATTTTCAGAGCTAATTGCGGAGGCCACGCTCCGCTGTGCTGAGTACGGTGAACGCCACCTAGGTGGCGTTGGTAGTGCTTCTTGATGCCAGCGTCCCTTCGAATGCTGGCATCGAGGCGTCGTAGTGCTGAGACCACCGAAGCGTTCACTGTCGGTGCGCGTTAGTAGACAGTTTTAGCAGAGCGTTCACGGTCCGATCCGCTCAGACCGTCGTGTCCGAACGATTCGCGCAGAGCCGCTCAGCGGAACGCTAGCGGGAGCGCTAATGCGCGTGCGCACAACGCTCATATCGGCAGCGGAACGAAGAACGCTGCCCACGGTCCGCTACGAAGCCATTTGAGCGGAGCGTTAGGGTGCGTCTACTGGTTGCTTTGCCGTTTTACAGCCGCGCTGAGCGCGCGTGGCCGGCGTCTCTGGCAGACGCACTTGTCAAACAAGCCAAATCAACGCAGTTCATGCAACCAGTGGTGTGCGTGAAACGTTAGCGGAGCGGAGCGTAAGCAACGCTCTGCTAAAACTGTCTAGTGTCATAATGCAGTACTTCTCTTTTCTGCTCGTAGGCGGCGGCACCGCCCCGAGCCAGAGCGCGGGTACACGGAGGAGTGTTAGATATATAAGGCGCGTCTGTGTAGCTCTCTGCAAATGCGTTTGTGGCGCAATGGGTTAAACGCTCGGCGATCTATCGTCGCGGACGGAGAGGTCGTGGGTTCGATTTCCAAATTTTGCATGTTTGTGGAACTTTTTCTTCTGGTTTCTTTCTTTGTATTATGTTCTATGACGTATTTCCGTGACGGAAATACGTCAGTGAAGTCTTGGTGGACCCCGGAATAAAACACTTTCGTGTTAAAATAAGTATAAAAAAAGGGGGGGGGGTGGCAACAAAGGGGTTTTGAGGCAACAGCAACAACAGCAACAACGTTCGCGTGGTTGTGCCGAGGGGCGCCAACGTGCCAGCTATGGAAGAAGACAACTACGCTCGAGCCATTGCTGATGATGATAGTTTCTGCGAACAGACACGGACGTTCAGGCTAGACTAGACAAGCTTCGCTTGTAAAAAAAAAAAAAAAAAAACACGCATATCCACGAAATGAATGATGATGAGTGGGCGAAGCACCGGGGAATCATTCGGGTAACCGTGAATCCCCCGTACATTGCCCACTCAAACATGCAAATGAGTGACAACACATGTGTACAGTATATAGAATGTTGTTTTATTGGTCGTATATGGTATTGAGGTGCGGACTTCGTTTTCCCTTCATTAAGACTGCCTTGTGATCAGTGCAGCAGCACGGCGACGCCGGCAAGCAGACCCAGAGGCGGCGAGACCGCGGGAAGCGGCGGCAAAACGCCGGAAGCGTTCTCCGGTAGCCGGAAGCCGGCTTCCGGTTCCGGCTTCCGGAAGCCGGAGATTCGCGTACATGTAACTATATATATATATATATATATATATATACAGCCCTAAATAGCTTATGTAGCCCTTGTGCACCGGAGCGCCCCTAGCGGACTCCATGCTAACCAGAGCTGCGGACGACGACGACTACGACGAGGGGGGGGGGGGACAAGGCTCGGCCCTAAGGTGCTTCACCCCTAAAATACGCGGCATTGCAGGGCCGATCTAGTGTGTCGTCCATCCGTTGGGAAGGGGTCTACGTTAGTCGGGACTTTGTTCGAGCTGTGCTAACTCTCCTACGCACCGCTAGCTGTTTTCACTCACTTTGTAAGTCTCGAAGAATAATTGCAGCATACAGTGTTAGAATTAGGGCGAATAAAATTGGCAGGAACATAAATTTAGATACGACAGTTTACTGCCATTAGGAATTACGCAGTAAACTACCGATAAAAGCTCTTCTCGCCTTGTCATGTGTAAACAGGTGCTACGCAAGGATGACGCTCACGTTCGCCCATACTGTCACATGAAACATGTGACAGTATTTTTCAGTCAGAGGTTCAAGCGTCCATATTAACGCGATAGCGTTAAGGGCCCCATGTCGAAAAAAATCAGGTGTCAGCGCCGACCGTCGTTTGGCGAAAAATCATTTCGAACCACAACCACGCAGGCCCTCCGTAGACAATAAATGCTTATTTTACCACTAAAGTTACCACTTTTACCACCTGTAAAAGTACTTCCAGTAAAAATACCGCTAAAGTTTTACCACCAGTAAAGTATGCGTAAAAAAGCAAGGTTGTTAAAGGCCCCCAGAACGAGTAACAAAAAACAAAACGCGCGCTTAGTTTTCGTGTCTCATTTCGCTTTTCGTCCATGTCATCCTTTCTTGTAAACTGTGCATTGAAACTTTCATTCGGACATGAAGGACTAACCAGCCCCTCTGCAAACTTTATTTACGTCATCAGAGCCACGGTCTGGCGCGATGCTTAGAAAAGAGAAGCTTAATTTTAAGTCTTCCTACTAATAAGCTCAGCTCGCATTCATAAAATGCTACAATACCTTGGTTTGGGCGAGCTTGTTCATCTTGACAGTTTTCATAAAAGCGCGCTAAAGACGAAGATGAAAGAAACACATATGACAGGACTGGCGCTGAACTTCCAACTAGCGTTTATTTCAAACGATCATCTCAGGTACATCATGCCCGCATCATCATACAAAAGATTGTATAAGTCAATCAGTTCATACATAAGATTGTATGGTCAATCAGCTCAATTGTCTATGTAGATACCCCGAAATAAATGTCACTTCTTTTTCCTGTGACGCCAAAGACGGATAGCTGAAACACTTATCACCTGCCTTCCTTATAAAATACGCTTCAACTATTACGCGTTCTGTTTTTGTTCTTGCTTTCCTCAAGAAAGTTCTATTGGCTATCATGGGTGTGCATGGACAATTTTTGCAGTGTTCGGCCAAGTGGCTACCGTATCTTTTTCATACGTAATTATTGTGCTGTCTAGCCCTGTCGTTGAAGCACTGGCCAGTTTGTCCTATATAAATGCGTCGACAACCTAAGGGTATCTCGTACACGACATCTTAAGTACATATGGCGTAAATGGTGCGGTGATTAGTAATTGCATGCGTTTCTGTTTTTTTGTTTTGTTTTGAAGGTTACGCACTACCGACCGACAACTCACAAGGCGCTGAGAAAACCATATCGACATTGTGTCGGTTTGCGACCTTTTTCAAATTGTGTGAAACTTTATGAAGGTATGGGAATACATGCACAGGTCTTTTGTCACAATCTTTGGTTGGACACTTCCTTCCCTGTTTTAATTTTTTTAATAATGTAGAGATTATAGGTATGAACTGATTGACGCATGCAATATTTTGTATGATGATGCGCGCATGATGTACCTGATGCGCAGTGCATAAAATAGATGATCGTTTGAAATAAACGCCAGTTGGAAGTTCAGCGCCCGTACTGTCGCATGTGTTCCTTTTGTCTTCGTCTTCAGCTCGTTTTTTATAAAAACTTTCACAAAACGCTCTTACGCTAGAATTGTTCGTAAGTGCAAATTACAGCCAATCTTGGTGCTGGAAATATACATTTGCGAAGGTTACCAGCCAATAACAAAGAGCTCTTACTAACGATGAGCTTTGTGAATTCGAGCCCTGCATTCCTTTCCTAAAAAAGAACGCAAATAGGCTTTCCAATCAATATCCCCTCTATACAAGCTCACCCGGTGCTTTCTTGTAGTGCCTGTTTATTGCAGTTATTTGTTTATACTTGGCTTATTTTTTTCGGCGCTTAACATCGTTATGGCGACTCGATGTCTCCTCGCTACGCCAGTGGCCGGCGGTATGCACCTTGTACGTACCGCTAAGCGGATTTCTCGAATGAAAGCATTTCAACACGGTGCCACCACTTCCGCCTTCTCGTCGGCGCCTTTATGCATTCTTCAAATCTTGCCAGGAAACATCGTAAAAGTAAAGAAAAAATAGATGAGGCGAGTATTCCGCGTCCTAGCTTCCGTTCCTTCTTCCCACTTGTTCAGCGTAAAAAGCAACGAACGAATCCAAACTCCCGGTTTACCGAAGAATTACTCAGGCGACCTTGTATTTATTTTTTGTTGTTCTTTTCGTACATAACACTCTGCCGAAAGAGAAATATTTCCAGTGTTGAAATATTTCCATCGTGTTTGAAACCAATGCCATATTTTTTTGCAGAGTGCGTTTCTGTGACGCCTCGCACATACTAGTCGGAATGACACCACGGCTGCATCACGAGATAAAGGCTGCGTGTTGTGTTGCTACGGAGATGACCTGTTGAATAAGAAAGCGACGTATACGAGAGAAAGGGGTCTAGGAATTTAGAAAAAAAAAAAAAAACTTGTGCACAGCGTACAAAAGCTGCGTTGAGAAGAGAAGGACCGAAAAAAAAATGTGGTTGATCCCTCTTATATAGGAATCGGTATAGAACACGAAAGTGAAACGTGTCTTCACAGAAGTAGTGTAATGTTTATTGCACATTGATATATAATGTCTATTGGTGTTTTGTGGCTAAAGCGCCCTTAGGCGTTGATGCACCCACGCTGACGCCTGGTGGCACGTCTCCTCCATCACGACTACCAACGTCGATGACCATGAGCAACCGTCGTGCATATGGAAGCTGCACTACGCTGCACACGCTAGCACAACGCGAAAGACGAAGCACGTAACTGACACACTAATACAACGCGCAAGACAAAGCACGTAACTGAATCGTCACCGAGTCAAATCAGCGCGTACAGCGCGTCGTAATTGCAGCCTCCGCGATCAACTTCAGAAACATTTTCAGAGCTAATTGCGGAGGCCACGCTCCGCTGTGCTGAGTACGGTGAACGCCACTACCAACGCCACCTAGGTGGCGTTGGTAGTGCTTCTTGATGCCAGCGTCCCTTCGAATGCTGGCATCGAGGCGTCGTAGTGGTGAGACCACCGAAGCGTTCACTGTCGGTGCGCGTTAGTGTCATAATGCAGTACTTCTCTTTTCTGCTCGTAGGCGGCGGCACCGCCCCGAACAAGAGCGCGGGTACACGGAGGAGTGTTAGATATATAAGGCGCGTCTGTGTAGCTCTCTGCAAATGCGTTTGTGGCGCAATGGGTTAAACGCTCGGCGATCTATCGTCGCGGACTGAGAGGTCGTGGGTTCGATTCCCAAATTTTGCATGTTTGTGGAACTTTTTCTTCTGGTTTCTTTCTTTGTATTATGTTCTATGACGTATTTCCGTGACGGAAATGCGTCAGTGAAGTCTTGGTGGACCCCGGAATAAAACACTTTCGTGTTAAAAGAAGAAGATTGCTGCAGGAACGTGACGTGAAAGAAATAAGACGGCGACATGAAGAGAGAAACACGGTTGCATTACAGGCTGACGTCTGAGCTGAGAGAGAGAGAGAGAGAGAGAGAGAGAGAGAACGTGGCACCAAGGGCAGCCACGACGCTGACAAAGGAAAGCGGCGTTTTCTGAACTTGCACTGCAAACCAATTTACTTCTTTAAAAGTGATTTCTGTCCATAACTCACGCACTTTTACGGGCGTGTTAACACACAACTCTCGACGCACCTGACAGCGAGAGCCTAATTTGATCTCTTCCGAGTTGTGTGTACGAAGGATAAATAAATAAATAAATAAATAAATAAATAAATAAATAAAGAACGTAGGCAGGAAAACATAATGGGCCTAAGTTTCGCAGAGCGATGGTTCTCGCTCAGTAATCGATCAACTATAGGCGGCGCGAAAATCAGGACACGATCGATGCGCAGTTGTTTCCGAATGTACCTGCTGCACTTGGGCAGGGGAGTCCGGAGATTGCTGGGAGAAGCTTTCGCCTTGCGATGGCGGTAATATGACAACGCTTCTCGTCTGTAGAATCTCTTCAAAAGAAGGACGAATGGAATGCTACTCTATTTATCAGCTATCCTGTCTTTCACGTTCAAACGATAGTAACAGCCGTTATGCTCCCGCCCATACTCGTTCTGATGCCCGATGGTGACTATTGCACGAATCTGAAAGTGCTTTGTGGCAAGTTTTAAAGGAAATGCAGAGAAAAATAATCCGCAGCGCACAGTGAGGTTCTGGACTCGGGACCCACAGGTCGTCAGTCAAAGACTTCCCTTTTTAGCCACTTCGCCGGTGCTACAGCAGGGAATGCTTCGTCCGGAGTGCGTGCTTGCATTTCCAGCTGCTGTGAATGGCTGACGTCCTCTTGGTTAATCCTCTGATAACAGATTTATTGACGGTGTCCTTCAAGGACGCTACGAGTTCAAGGAACGGTGGGGCAGCGTGGGGCTCCGTCTCGAAAGACACCAGCCGCCAGCAGCGCTAGCAGAGCGAGCCCAGCGTTGGAGATGCTGTTGTTGTTGTTGTTGTTGTTGTCCTGAGTGGGTTGTGGCGCATACCCACAGTGGGGGATTGGCCATGAATCGGGTGGTTATGTTCGGTGCATAAAAACAAGAGAATTAACGAATAGAATGCTGGAGTTGAGACAGGAAAATTTTGTGAGAGGAAAAGAAAAAAAAAACACTAATTAAAAATAGGTTAAAAAGAAATATATGAATAAAATAAAACTATGGTGGCAAAGGTGACAATAAGTTTATCATGGTAATCGATTTGATTCAATGAGATAATTTTGGATTGCCAAGCAAGCATTTCTGTGGCTGAACCCAATAATGGAGGCTCCAAAAGATAGAATTACAGGTTCCGATAAATATAGGCCAATATTGCGAAGCGGAATTTCCAGTAGTCTTTTCCTTATTGCAGAAAAACGCCTACAAGACAACAAGAAATGGTCTATTGTCTCCGCTTCGCCACAGAATGAGCATAATGGTGAGGGGACCAGACCAGACCTGTGTAAGTAAAAGTTTAACGTAGGGATACGGCAGCGCAGCCTCGTGATGGCCACTTCAATTTTCCGGCTTTGGCAAAAGTCTCTGTGCCAAGGGTATAGGAGATGTCTGTATTCCAAAGAATTAGTTAGAGCAGAGCCTGACACTGCCTGCATAATGACACTCCTGCGAAATCTAGCAGCAGTGACATGAGCAGTCAAAGGACAATACGGAAAAATTGGTCCGGTTATCGATGCCTTGGCTAGTGAATCTGCTATTTCATTTATAAAAAGTCCTTTATGGCCAGGCACCCAAATTAAACGCAAACTTTTCAAATAAACAGGTATCAATGAATTAAACGTCCTCAATACGCGAGAGTCACAAGAAGCAGTGAGGGATGAGCATAATGACAATGAATCAGTGACTATCACGGCAGACGTAATTGATGGGTCTAATTTGCGTAGAGCCAGCACCACCGCCATAAATTCAGCTAAAAATATGGGTATAAAATCTGGCAACCGAAGAGAAAATGTCCAATCGAGAATAGGGGAAAATATACCAACACCTGATTTTTCCTCACATTGTGAGGCATCTGTCGCAATAACGATGTTTGTTTGCAGGCTCTGCAGATGATCTTGTAATATACCATCTAGAATACTATGTGGAAGTAATTTTGAATTATTAGGAAATATGTCATCGAATTGAATATCAGTGGTAACAGATCTGTCGGGAATTGGAAGTACATCACAGATGCGCACATCCAAAGGGTCAAGTAAATGTTGCGTGAATGTAATTTGGGGAGTATGTGAACGCGGCCAGTTTACACGAAAAAACCAATCAGGGTGGGAAATGAATATTGTTTGAGAGCGTCGCACCGGTGATTCGTAAATTCTCAAAAACGTCTGTACTGTCAAAAGCTGGAACCTATACGAAAGAGGAGGAACACGGGATTCTAGATAAAGAACAGAATTTGCAACAAATTTAGGAAGCCCTAGGCACAAACGTAATGCTTCCCTTTCTAAAAGGATCAAAGGGCGGTAAGTGTAAGCGGGAGCTCCAGAGAAGAGTGCGCAACCAAATTCCAATACAGGGCGAACGTACATGCGATATATCATTAGAAGTGTATCTCTTCTCAATCCTATTCGACGATTGCTCAGCCTGCGCAAAATGCCAATTGCACGGGTACCTTTTCCAGTCACATGATCTATATGTGGCCGCCAGTTGAGAGAGGAGTTATAAATTATTCCAAGGTACTTAACCGATTCTACCTGTGGTATGTCTTGTAGGTGGTAAGAGAGAGAGATATGCACTGGGTCATTTATCGGGAAAACGAGAATGGCACATTTGCTGGTATTGAGTAAAAACTGGTTAACATCTAACCAGCTCTCCAGGGCACAAAGGTAAGTTTGCAGTCGTTGATATAACGTATGAATGTCATTTGCAGATGCGAAAAACGCAATATCATCTGCATAAACATAAGTTGTGACTTCTTCATGATGGGGAATTGAGCTCATGAGAATATTAAAAAGCGCCGGGGAAAGGACTGAACCTTGTGGTACTCCTCTCGTTTGTTTGCACCTAGAAGACGAAAAGCCGCTTTTGTAGCAGTAGAATTCTCTCTCACTTAAAAATGAATGAATCCACGCTATTATATAAGCAGGAACACCACAAGATGTTAGCCGATTTATCAAAACTGTGTGTTCCACGGTATCATATGCTTTAGCGATATCAAGCGTCACTAAGGCAGCATATTGCTTATGACGTCGAGCAAGTTGTATCCGGCTTTCTAAGTCGACATGGGCATGCCAGATAGAGCAGCCAGCCCTGAAACCAATCTGACATGGACTAAGAATTGAATTATCGTTTACAAATTTGGTGATACGAAGGTGAATAAGCCTCTCAATTAATTTTACTACATTCGACGTAAGCGCTATAGGCCTGATGTTCTCCAATGTGTACCCTCCCCCTTGTTTCTTAAGTATCATTATTACTTTGGCAAGCTTCCACTGCAAAGGAATCCAAGCATTTTTAATCGAATAATTTACCACGTCTAAAAGAATGTTCGGCGATTCCTTTAACAATATTTTTAGCATTGCATTTGTGATTCCGTCAGGGCCAGGTGCTGTATTTGGCAAGCATGCTGCAGTCTGATTGAGCTCAGATAATGAAATTGAGGTGAAGCCATCCGAAGAGTCTAAAGCATAATGAATAGTTGGAAGCCGGGCTGCAAATCGATTTTCTAAACCTTTGGCAATCGCTTCTAAAGAAGAGCTCATTTCTTGCGGGGTCAAAACGATGGAGTCTAATGTTAACGGCGTTGGTAGCCCCTTTCTAGCGCGAAGAAATGCGAACAGAGCTCGCTTGTTTTTTGATTTTGATAGATAATCGTAATGCCTAATATTATATTCATCTTTGGCTCGGTTAACAGTACGTTTAAATACACCAGCGTGAAACTGATAATTTTTCCAATTTGTCGGGCA
Source organism: Dermacentor silvarum (assembly GCF_013339745.2). NCBI lineage: Eukaryota > Metazoa > Arthropoda > Arachnida > Ixodida > Ixodidae > Dermacentor > Dermacentor silvarum. The sequence continues at coordinate 233,689,304 of NC_051156.1, forward strand.
TTGATTATGGAGAAGTGTTTTCCAGGCTGCTTTTCTTTTCCTGTAATCACGCGTACACTCATCATTCCACCAACGACAAGCGCTGCGTTTAGCCGAAGGGATGACAAATTGAGCTTGCTTCCGTGAACCCTCAAGAACCGAACAAATCCTTGAAGCGATTTCCTCGTCATTGGCATTGGCAAGTTTCGAAACGGATGCAAGTAAGACAGTCTTAAATTTATTGTGGTTGACAAATGTGCACACCTGGTATTCTAGAGATGTTATTGGACACATGATTTCAAATGACACAGGAAGATGATCACTGTTGGTTGCTGAGTCAACCGTTAACCACGAAGAAACATTGAGGCCAGCACTACAAAATGTTAAGTCTAACACTGACCGAAAGTGGCCTCTAACAAATGTCACATGTCCTGTGTTCTGACATGAAAGGTTACTATCAATAGCCCATTCCCATAGTCGCTTACCACACAAATCTGTTTTTAGACCCCAGGACACGTGATGCGAATTAAAATCTCCTGCGAACAAAATTTCTTTTCTACAAGCAGCTACAGCCCTATCAAGTTGACGCGTACTTTGCACACCGGTGGGGAAATAGGTATTAATAATTGAAAATGGTTGATATCCTGGGAGACATAAGTCTATCGCCAAAATTTCGCAGTCGGAGTCCATGAATTTAAAAGAAAGGTTTGCCTTATGACAAATTTTATTTGAAACAAGTATCAATAGTCCTCCGCCTCGCGGGTTACGATCTAATCGGAACGAACGAAAACCTTTCAAATGAAAATTTTTCTCTGGTGATAGCCAAGTTTCCTGAAGAAGTATAACATCTGGATTAAGCTGATGAGATAGGTAAAACAAATCTGTTAAAGCTGAGAAGATAGAGCGACAGTTCCACTGCAGTACTTTCAACTGTCCAATGGTGTTGATCGCACAGCAGCGGCAACTGCCGCCTTAAGAAAGCTTTCTTTATTCATAGGCGATGGTTGACTCTTTTTTGGTTTCGGTTTCATAATCTTAGAAATTGGAGATCCCATGCGTTTGGGAGCTCGAGCGTCAAAATCCATATCTGTGACAGTAAGGGAGTCTGAGGAAGAGGACTCACCCTCGCCTGGTTGAATTGGCGGAGTAGTGTCCGTCGAGTGATCTGTAAATGTAGAAGGCGCTTCTACGTCGTTGCTAGGCATTCGAGGTGTGGCGTTAAGTACTGAGGACTGTAGCTTAGTGGCTTGCAACATTTGAATCATCTGACTGGAAATGATTTGGGCTAAGCATTCTGATAGGCTGGATACCAATTTATCCATAGCCTTAGTCATGGCCTTTTCAACAGCAGCGTCAATTGCTTCCGATAGATTAATATTCATACTTGGAGTGTTGCGGGCTGTAACACCAGAGTATCCGAAGGCCCTGTCTTTAACGACTGCAATTGCATCTCTTCGGGAGCAACGACGGCGGTCGATTACTTCAAGAATTTGAGTTTCTTGGGCGCGAGCTGAGCAATTAGAATAGTCTGCTGGGTGTGTTCCCCCGCAGAGGCAGCAGTTTTCAGATTGCGCAGAGCACTCACTTGAGGGATGACCATCTCCACAGGTGCGGCAGCGTAGGCTCGACTTGCAACCTCCTGCGCTGTGCCCGAATCTCCAACAATTCTGACATTGGATTGGACGTGACGCGAGTGGTTCTACACGGAACACAAGAGGCCACACTTTGATTTCGGACGGACATGATGTGCCCACAAACGTGGCAATTACTGACTCAGTCGGAATCCTCTCATTATTTACGAGGCGATTGCAACGATAAATAGCAATGACACCTGCTGCGGAGAGCTTGTCCAGGGTTTCAGTTGGACTTAAGTGGGAGTCTACGCCCCGTACGAGGCCCTTGGTGCACACAAGGTGAGGCGGGATAAAAGTTCTCACCGGGATGGAAGCGAATGAAGTGCATTTCAGTAGATCTTCAACACAGGTCTGGTCCGGTGACCGACACAGTATACCTCCGCGTCCGAACGCTCGCACGTCAGTGATGGTCTGGAAGTGGTTGGACATGGTCTTAAGTTCCTTCTGGACGGCTTGTGGGTTCGTCAGCCTGATGGAACCTCCATTGGTAGGCACGAGCGCAACAGGAATGGTGCTTACGCCACTGCGAAAAAACAAATCTAAAGGTAATTCATTAGATGGCAGGGATGCTGACCAGGCGGATCGCGCCTGGCCAGGAGAATTGGTGATGCTGGAATTGGTGATGCCAGGAGAATTGGAGATGCTGCTGGACGGAGGCGCGTCTTCTTCTTCACAATCGCCCCCGCAGAAAAAGAGCCATCCTGGCAACCTAAGAGGTTGTTGGCAGAGGGTCATGGTACGGCTTGAGACGCGCCACGTGAACGAGGTCACGTCCACGCCGGCGCACGTCGTCAGATGGAGAAAGAGGCTCAATTAGAATATTCACCGGGGACGTTCGCTCCAAGACGCGGTAAGGCCCTTCGTACTTCGGGACGAGTTTCGAAGAAAGCCCAGGAGTTTGGCAAGGAACAGCCAGCTATACAAGAGACCCCGGGGGATAGGTGGGATCTGGAAGTGAGTCGGGGCGGCCTTCCTTCTGGCGCTGTTGTTCTTGTGACGTAAAGGTGCGCGCGGGCTGGCGGCACTCTTCGGCTTGTCGGGCAGCTTCGTACACAGATGGGCACTCGGAAGCGTCAGCACGGTATGAAAGGAGAGTGTCGATGGTATGCGAAGGCTGGCGTCCACACAGGAGGAAGAAAGGTGGAAATCCTTTATATCGAATGACGTTTGCTTCCTTAAGGAGTCTTCACACGCCCGCATCGCTTGAGTATGTGTGCGTGCGAAGGCTTCCTACGCTTCATTTATTTTCCAGCGGGTCGTTGTTGCAGTTGATAAGGATGTACTGATATTTTTTTTTCTTCTAGAAAGGAGACTGATCGGGCGCTTCTGCAAATGTGTGCTCCAATCGGTAAAGCGCAAAATTGTTAATGGCTTTATTTTGCGCTTGCTATTGCATCACTTATTATGGGCGAAATTGTAACTTTATTTTTATTTTCGTAGATTAAATGCAGACGTTCCAGCGCTTAAGCGCTTCCAGATACTACTCGGCCGGAGAAAAAGAGGGCTGTATATATATGTTATACGTTTATACGAGTACATTTACACACATCCCGCACTTATACACGCCGTTCTTATGACATCGAGCGTCGAAATAAAAAGGCTGAATTGATAAATGCGCCCATCTACCTAAACTTGGGCACATGATTAAAGAGTTATCTTGAGGCACATGCCAATACAATATGTGCGCATTTTCATGGCGGTGGATATGAGTGTCTTTTCAGATGCAGGACAACAACGACGTCACTGGAGTCGAAACATTTGCCGGGCAGGGGCTTAGTAACGTAAACTTCTAACTGAATGTAATCAGAGAACCACAAAGTCTTTAGTGCTGATACCGGTTGGTTTCTTCGCCATCGAGCAAAGGAAATTCAAAGAGGAAGTCCGTGCCTTCATCCGCACGCTCACATGTGGGCTGCCGAGTTTTAACGAGGCCTATTCTGTGCCAATCAGAACTTCAGCCTGGGCTAGTTGTTTCATTGAGCTAAATGATACGCGAACGGTGAAGAACATAGACGAGGGCAGGAGTAAACGCACACGTAAGACACACACACGCGGTGCCCGTGTGTGTGTGTGTGTGTTTTATATGTGACTTTACTAACTCATGTTCTTGTTTGTAGCTCGTTCCTTTTTGTTTTCGAATTGATACGACCTGAGACATTGTTTCCTGTATCTTTAACATTTTGTGGCGTGACCTGCAGTGCCTTGCCGTACTCTGTTGTGTTTAGTTACTGTCCTGCTTTATTCTTTGAGATCTGTCGTCATGTTCTTCCTTTCCTCGTTCCTTTCCTTCTTCCTATATTCAATCTTTATGCTTCTGCCTCCTCCTTTCTGAAGAGTGCGCAAGCGTTGTGCCACATCCTGTAGCAGTTGGCAGCCTGCTCGTTAGTCTGCCTTTCCTCTCAAGTGTATGTGTTAAATAAATAAATAAATAAATAAATAAATAAATAAATAAATAAATAAATAAATAAATAAATAAATAAATAAATAAATAAATAATAAATAAATAAATAAATAAATAAATAAATAAATAAATAAATAAATAAATAAATAAATAAATAAATAAGTCAATGAATATTCGTACTGTTGCAGTTAAAAAGTAATACGCAAGAAAAAGTGTAGGGAGAAGACAAATGTGGATAGGCAAAACAATGCGAGATAGAGAAACACATAGGAAAACAGAAAACGACGAGGCTGCGTAAAAGGGAGTTCATCATGTAACATGATTACCTACATATAAACAACACACAGGAAATGATCTCTGAAATATATCAATTCATGCAGACAGAATACTTATCATATATATTTTTTGCAGTCGAATGACAGGGCAGCCTCTAATGCAACTATGCCACGCAGACAACGCAACATGCTGCCTGGTATAGTTTTGCGGACACTTTGAATGGTTGGACGATCTGGAACAATAAGCAGTAGTAGCCCATGCCCGTGGCTGAAGTTGTCTACTAGTTTAGGCTACTATAATGTGCTGACCGTTGTCTTGCCGAGCAGACAACATGGGTCACTGCGTACGTGATATTTGGTATGTGCTCATACTTGGCCAATCCCCAGAATGAGTGTTCCAAGGTGGCACAAGGGGTATGCAGCGTTCAATATGTTAAAGCGATAGCGCTCCATCCGCGACAGACACATTCGGCGTGTAAATCTGATTTCATCAGCCCATAAGTGGCATAAATTAGCAAGCGCAAGCGTTTTCCACCAATTGGCTGTTTTATTGAAGTATATGTACGTCGTTTCAGCTTCGGTACACAGGGACTGGTGTTTTACAGTGTCCGGTATTCTAAGCATCCGGAGCATCGACGCATTTCTGTAAAGAAGAAAAAAAATTAATATGCAGCCGCAGTATGCATTGAGAATATAGTATGCAGATGCTAACCATCTGCTTTGGAGAAGCGCTGGACCACATAGAAACCACACAAAAAAAAAGAGAGAAGAACGAACACAGAACTGCCAAATAAAGGCATGGCTAGCTTAAACCCAGCCTGATAGTTATGCGCGAATGCATACTTATACGGTAAATTTTAAGAGCTTTCTAAATAAACGTCTGGCTCTCTCATCTTTTTAAAAATTCGACTGCTTGCCATACGGAAAAGACGGGCGGTGCGTCTTACACAAACAACCCCCGATATATATATATATATATATATATATATATATATATATATATATATATATATATATATATATATATATATATATATATATATATATACGTACATACATACATGCATAAATACATACACCCAAAAATCAAGCTGCTGGGTAAGATTCACTTATTCTTTTCGCGTGTGATATATATTATAGCAGGGTTTTACGATGTCCGGAATACCGATTGCAGTCCGACGTGGGTGGCTTCGATTTCTCGCGCAGTACCTGCGACAGCAGCGTATTTCTACGATTTTCGTTTGTTTGCTACGACGTATGGCAGCCCACGCAAAAAAAAAAAAGAAACATAAAAACCCTAGCCTCCCCTCCCAAACTTTTATTTATGTTTTTATTTATTTATTTCAAGATTCTATCACTTCAACATTGGACTAGATATAGAAGCAGTCAACAGAACTGACAAAACAAGTACATCACTACATTTATACAATAGCACTTTGGGACACTAATACAACAAAAATAAAGCATTATCGCTTCAGTACAGTAACGCTATACAGAATATCAAAGAGCAATGTAGTTCAATACAACAAGAGCACAGTAGCACATCAATAAATAAAAGTAACACATTAGCACTTCAATGCAGTAAAATAAACCAGATGCTATCCTTACAAGCAGTGTGGAACAAGGGTTGAAAATAAATCCCGAGTTTCAGCATATACAACGCGGACAGGAAGACGGTTCCATTCGTCCGCGGTCGACGAGAAATAAGAGTGTAGGGAAGAGTTATTTGTGAACTGTGGTTCTCTCAAGTTCTTGTTCGGCTAATTGCGAGTAATTCACGTCACTTCTTCATCAATGTAGAGACCCTTGTGTACCAATACCCAATCGTTCTCTTTGCTGCAAAACAGGATAATATTTTTTTCTTTCTCTGGCTCAGAGGAGACAGGTTCGCTTCCTTATAAATAGGGGTCACGGAGTCACGCCTTCCGAACCGGGAAAGAATAAAACGTAACGCCTGTCTCTGCACCCGCTCTAGACGCGCGACTGATTCTCTAGTATAGAAGTCCCACACCTCGCAGGCTTATTCCATGCACTGGACGCACAATCATCTTGTATATGGTTAGTTTCGTGTCTGATAAGGCAAGCTTCAGCGTGCGTCTTAAATACCGTAACGTTTTCTTGGCCTTTCCTTCTATGCTATCAGTATGCGGTGTCAAGCTCAAGTTCGATGGTATAGTCAGGCCTAGATACTTGTAACGATCAGCTCGACGCAAGTGGTTGCCTTGCCACGTTTAAAGAAATTCTAATGGCTTGCTCTTATGTGTAGTGAACATGGAAGCTGTTTTTAGGCGGGTTCAAGGACATCTGCCACAGATTACAGCATTCGTTAATTATCGACAAGTAATCGTTCAGAATAGTTTGGTGATTTGGGCATTTAACCTCAGTATAAATGATGCAGTCGTCTGAAAGCAGTCTTGCTTTTACAGGGGATTCCACAATAAGATCGTTAATGTATAACAAGAATAAGACAGGCCCAAGGACTGATCCTTGTGGCACGCCTGATTTAACATCACGAAATGCTGACGTGCTGTCATCAATACTTACAAACGGCCGATGGTTGGAAGAAAATTATCTACCCATCGTACCAATTTATGATCACCTAAGATAGCTTTCAATTTTATTAGTAGTTTGTTGTTATTAACTTTATCAAAAGCCTTCTTGAAATCTAAAAAGATAACGTTAATTTGGCCCTTATTATGAATTACCTTACAGAGGTGATGTAAGGTTTCTACCAGTTGCGTGACTGTCGATAGACCTTTGCGAAACCTGTGCTGGTACTTGCTAAGATTATTATTGCGAGATAAGAAGAGTTGAATATGCTTGGAGACAATGTGCTCTAATATCTTACAGGATGTTGAAGTTAAAGCTATAGGTCAATAATTTGACATGCGGTACCCATCCTTAAATATCGGTATTCCTTTATTACCCTCCAGTCCTCGGGAAAGTCATCTGATAACAGTGACTTTTGAAATATTACGTAAAGATATCTAGCTACCCATTCCGCATATCTGTTTAGAAGAATGTTCCGAATATCGTCTGAGCCGGCGGATTTCGAGGTATCTAGATTAAGCAGTAAAGCTAATAACCATTCATGTGGCAGTTGCACTTCCTCAGTATCTGGAAAATCATGGTAGTGTGAGAAATGCGTCACCTTTTAATTATCCTTTGTAAAAAAAATACTCGCGAGAAATCAGTTGAATTCGCCAGCAATAACAGACTTATCTTCGATTGTACCCTGTTCTGTATTTTTTTTTGAACACTGGCTCCTTGGAAGACTGCAAATGCCGCCGTAACGTTTGGGGCAATTCAAGGAGAGGTTTGCGCTTCCTGACATGTAAAATTTGTGTTTTGAATCTTTAATCAAGAAACTGAACTTCTTGTTTAACATAACCACGTCACCAGGAATAGTGTGGCATTTTAACCGCCTCAATTTGGATATGCGTCGGGCAACTTTCCGTTTTAATTGAATAACCTATATCATATTCCAATGATTGTGAAACGTTTTCTTTTTCCTCTTAAATGGTACATGTAGCGCCATGCACTTATGAAGTAATGATTTAAAATTGCCATGCTTCGTTAATGTTAGTTGGTTGACTTAAACTCAATTGTTCATATTCGTCGAAGAAGTAATCCAATTCATCGAGTTTGGCCGTGTCATCAGCCTTATTGAAGTCTCCATAGTAGGTAGCAGAATGGGGTATCCGGAATGGAGCCAGGCTCAGAAACATGCCAGCGAAAGAGAATGGTCAGCGAAACCTGGCAAAATATTGTGACGGGGATAAGAGTAGGTCAAAACAAAAGGGAAAATGTAGAGAGAAGCCGACTTTGCGGAACAACAACCACACGAGCGCTTCTCCGATTGTCGTCTTCCTCCCCTTGCTGGTGCTTTATCGAATGTACGAGAATGGCTTGTAACAATATCAATAGTGCGGGTTTGCGAGGCCACGCATTCTCTAACGAAAATTAGGTCTAGAACTGACCTAGTATTACCATGAACACGCCAGTAGTCAGTTACTACTTGAGTAAAACTATGAGAAAAAAGCACATATCTATGGTTCCTATAGCTGCCTCACGATTCTGTGCACCCGGCTTGATTTCTTTCCATTCCACATAAGGCACATTGAAATAACCTGCTATGATAACATTCTCATTGAGTATATGAAGATCATGCATTGATTCAGTCAGTGAGTTAATGTCATGCGGATTGGATACAGATGCACGATACACTGCTCCTATAATTTCTTGTGATCCAGGAGTCAACCTGCACTACGCACGTTCCATTCAAGAGGGATACGCACTTTCTATACAAGCTTTCGTACCCTGTGGCAAATTCCGCCGTTACGCTACCCTTTTTTGTAGGTCGCGATTTGCAGTAAGGGAAAAGGTATAGAGGTGGAATAGAAAAATTGGATACAATACCTTTTCTTCATCCGAGAATGCCTTTAAAAAGGAAGAAAAAGAGGGCATTAATTACCTTTTATTTATTTATTGTACAAGAGGGGGGCTGAGAATAATGCATTCGACTGAATATTGAATTAAGGCTAGAACAATTCGAAAAAAAAAAACACAGCGAAGAGAACGTAGAGGAGAGAATAAGAAAGATACAAGGCGTAATCGAAAAGCGCATGTGATTTACAAACAACATCTCAGTAACTGCGCTGCAGGTATGCGTCATAGGCTTTGTTGTTATCATAAATCCAGTAATGGTCTATGGACGCTTCCTTAGGGCAACAAAAGTGCACCACGAGAACACTCCCGGCATTCCCTGCGTTCAGTGTGTTATACAGCAGCATGAAACCTCAAACATTTTGTCTGGTATTCTTGTCTCGACAGACGGGTGTCTATAGATGTGTTACGGGCCATTTTTACCTCCCTGTATAATCTTTTTTTCGCTGGACCCTTTCAGGCACCACTTTTTTTCTCCCCTTTGAAAATGCAGTGTCACCACATTGTCTGCATAGTCGGAATCGGTAAAGGAGTACTACAGCGAAACAGATTAAGAATTTTGAATTCTTTGGTGGCTTTTGCCATGTTTACAATACGTGGGTCCGGTGCGCGAACTCTCTACAGGAATGCCAATTGAGAAAATATCAAATATACTGCATCCAGCTACTCGAAAAGCACCCAGCTATATCCACTCGAAGAATATGCCTGATGTAAAACATTCGGAGAAACATTGAAAGAAATTAACCCGCTGCATGACTTATTCTGAAAAAAAAATATAGCGAAGGCGGGACGCGCAGTGCAAGAAGCAGACACAACGAAGCGATGCTTTTTTTTTCTTGCCCATTTTTTTGTCAGCATAAGCCATGCACCAACCAGTCTAAATGAACAAAACCACTGCATGAGTGACACCGACAGCAAACGACCAGACACCAACATTCCAACTCCTTTCCCTGAAACACTTTGGACATATTCACATTTTCAGCACAAGTCAAATCCAAAGTGTATCCGTATCTATGTGAAACGTTTTTGAAGTCGTTATTTGATTCATCGCTTTTGCCTTCGGTGCGCTATCGCTCACAATAGTCCACAAAGCGCCCGAAGGGGGCTTAAACTGAGACCTAATATATACTGCATGCATTGGTGGAAAAATAGCAGCGCCAAGTGTACTTGACTTTTCCAGCTAAACCAATGGCTGATTTGCTCTCAAATTTCACACATTGACAACATTTTGCAGTAAGTTTAGTTTAGTGCCACGTTTTGCGAGCATTACATAAGTGTCTCGCCCAAAATAAAGCCGAATTGTGCATGGTATACACTCGGACAAAGAAAAAAAAAAGCAATGTCAATTTTGGGTGGTTTTGTCACCTAGAGTCCCTGTAAACTACCTATGGCGCGTACACAGGCTTACAGTAGAAGCTGTTTATAAACATAGAAGTTTAGAAATATCTGATAACTTTTACAGACTGATAAATTATTTTTTTAAGAGACTTGCTGCGTGGTGGCTCCGAGAGCTAGAACACACGAAACGGTTACGACGCCGAGCTACTCAAAGCATGCCGCTTGTTGCAGACACCACTGAAGAGAAGACGCAACTTACGATTTTCTCTTGAAAGCATGGCTCCTGTTGGATGAGAGATAAACATTGATTAGGGAGTGTGTAACGGAAAATGCGAAACGAAGAGAAATACTGCAAGCATAACCCGCTATGGACAACGACAGCACTACAAAGCACATCCGCAACGACAATGAATGAAGCTATTCATTTTTTTAAAGTGAGTTACAGCGCAGCTGACATGTAACCTTAAGGATGGGCAATAACTCTGGAAGTGGCAAAGAAATGTAAAACAATGAACAGAAGCTGGCCTTTGATGTGGTTCCAGATCTAACATCAAGACGAATAAGAAGGAAGTGGTTGATCTTGACGTCACCTTGCCAAACTCAAGAGCTACAGTTGCGTTAAACGAGTTGTTCAGTCGTGTCTGACAGCTTCGCACACGTATATAGCCTGCTGGTACTGGGCAACGTAGGCAGGCGTCTCCTAGATATGCTCTATAGTGGCCTTCTTTTTTTTAAAGTGACATGCTTTTAAGGTGAATAGCTTTCTTTGGTTCTTTCGCCCATTTTCGTTGTGGTCGGTGATGGTCAAACTTTCACTGCCGATACAAAGACACCGATGCAAAGGCCGTGTGCTCTCGCACAAGTTAATTGCGGCGCGCGTTCGTGCAAGACCACCAACCACAGTAACTCTTATAGACGCGCGTGCAGTCGCGAAAGAGCATGGGGCGTCTGACGGTTTAAATACTGTGGTGGAGCACCCGGGAAGGACATCCCTCTTCTTCTCCCGCATCCCTCTCCTCCCCCTGTGACGGCTGCGGGAGAGGGCTTCGGCGGTGGGAGAGGAGGGTAACAGCCGGCTTCCACGTCAGCGCTCGCGCGTCTGGAGACAACACCCGAAAGAGGAATCGGTTTATGTGCGTACAGCCACCTGTGCTACCGCTACGGATGTGCTGGCTAACGGCTCTGTTCTCTGCAGAATAGGAGGTATTCAAAATGCATAGTGATCTGGCAACACTGGCCCCGTCCGCCATGTTCTCTGGGGCGTACAGCTGCGAAGCGCCTGTAGTGTCTGTATGTGGCGCGGCTCGGTTATCGCTGCCGTGTGGCTTCTCAGGACACTGAAATGCAGCGATTGCTTTCATCATCCAGCGATTAATGAAGAGCTAACTTGACTAATCGGGCTTTGCAGCTAGTCGATAGATGGCGCTTGACATCTTGAATATCTGCTATTACGCAATAAAGCATCCTCCACTGCAACAAATACACTCCATCAAGTGCATACTTCCCCTAATAAAGTGGATAGCTTTCTAGAAGCGACCCCCAAACGAAACACACACACGCACACACACACAAAAAAGAAAAGATGAGCGCATATGTGCACTTTTGGGGTGAACGAAGATTCGAATTATGGGGATAATGTGGCAGCATTTTAAGTATTGGGAATCTTGTCTAGTTTCAACGGACACATTTACAACTTATTCAAGTGCATCATACTTCTCTGTCCGATGCGTCAGTTGGCGCATATGCTTGCTTATTAAACTATGTATAACTCATTAAACTATGCATTATCAGTACGCGAACGAGAACCCTTGTTGAAACGTTGGCTTGTTCAACCACTGCTGATCAATTAAAGTCTTCGTCTTCTTGTGAAGCCTCTGTCCCTTCCCTACGTTAGTTTTTCCGCGTAATGCATTAGTTGTTGGGATTAACGTGACTTTAATATCTTGTGAAAGTGTGTGAGCTGTTGGGTGTGCTTATTTAAGAGTGTGTAGCATCCCTTGAGGATCCACACATACAAGCAGTGGCGTTTTTTTATTTTGAAGACAAAGTAATTACATTAACAGGCAGACCAAACAAAAGTAACACCTACACAGGTGAAAGGGAAGCGTAGTGGCTATGGAGTTTCGCTGCTAAACCCGAGAGCGCGGGATCAAATCCCGGTCGCAGCGGCCGCACTTCGATGGGGGCGAAATGCAAAACCGCCATTATACCGCGTATTGGAGGCACGTTAAAAACGCCAGATGTTTAAAATTATTCCAGAGCCCGGCACGACGGCGTGCCTCATAATCATATCATGGTTTTGGCACGTAAAACCCCCAGAATCCATATTTGATCTTTAAAGGGTTCATCTTGTCACATTAGGTACGGTGTGTCCTCTTCAATGTGTCAGAATGGTACTTTGGCGACCTTCGCGCACACACGCTTAGTATGAGGTGTTATCGGAAAAATGAGTGCTACATAGGTGTAATCGAAAGCGTAAACACAGTAAGTATACCCTTTCAGTACCCTTAATGGTGTTAAAATGTTTAACGTGTGTACATAGCTACACACAACGTAGCGTTGCGTGCAGCTTCGTACAGTTGTGTGTTAGTACTCGTCCTGTTTCGTTCTGTTTCCTCGTCTTGTCTTGCGCTACCGTCCTCATAATGAATCATTACTAACCTGATTGTCAATTGAATCATATGTTCTTAGAATCCTACTAAGAAAGCCTCCAATATTATTTTTCTTGTTCTTCTTAATTAATAAGTGCTTAATAATTAAATAAGTAGCTCTTAAATTGTTATGTTTAGGGCAGATATATCAACACTACATCTTCGAACACATTCGAGGCAACTGTTCCTACTACACATATTTCTTGTTTGCCACATTTTTTGTTCTCTGCAATATGCCATTTATATATTTAACAACAAAACTTGTCTTCTCTGCCTATCTTGTTTATAGATTGGCCTTTTTTATGCGACCAAACGATATGGCTTTCATCTTATCTATTAGCTGTAAATATTGCCATAGACAGAGTCCCGTATAATAACATGTTGATTCAGAGTGCACCTGTGTCAAGGCCGTTAGGTTGTTCCTGGGAACTAAAATAAATACTGGTTCGGACTGATTATTGATATAAACATTCGCTAGAAGGGCAACAAAGCTGTTGGCATTAAGAAAATATCCGGAAGCAGCACTTCGTCATCAGGTAAGGAAGTTCTGCCGACTGTTTTGTCAGTGCGCTTAGTCCGGTCGCCATGGCAACCGAATAGTCACGCAGGGTGTCTCGAATATTGCATACCAGGTGTTTATAAGAAGAAGTTAAGCAATTAAAAAAATGGCCTGTGGCAGATAGCACAATTCTCGTCCTCGAGCTGGTCTACTGGAAGAGGCGCACATTACTTGCGCCGAGCAATCGAAATGCATATTAGACTGATTAACAAAAATCACAAATTAATTTTTTTAGTTTATTCCCTTACGGCGCATATTGCAGTTTACGGATTGTAGCCTGTGAGACTACAAAGGCATGCCCACTTGAAATGAATTCTGTGGACGACACAATTTTCGAAATATTCACTATCAAACTTGCTGTAAAAAATACACTGTCGTTCCACTTACATTTTTAACAAAACGCCGTTTTATGCATTGAATCCCAAAAGTAACTGGACTGCCAGTATATTTATATTCGAATTTCGGAAATTATTATATAGAAACTGCTGTCGTCCCGATAATTCGTTCCAAGTGTGAATCCGCCTTGCGAACTCTCCAGTTATAATTCGTAAATTGCAATATGTGCCATAAGGCAATAAGTTAAAAACCTAATCGGTGACCTAATTATTCGATTAAACATTTCGAATTCTCTCGCAAGTAAGGTATTCCTGTCTGGGTAATATAGCTCATCGACTAGAATTATGCTATCTGCCACAGGCGATATTTAAAAATTGCTTAATGTCCTTGCAGAAACACCCGGTGTACTGGTATTAGAGGGCAATGAAGCCAGCAACTTTTTCACCGTACCATCTCTTCATTGAGTTTGCCTTCTTCCTTGCAGCTCTTGATGACCTGTTTAAAGAAAGATGCGAGAATGCTTAGTGTATTGGAAGAGAAAATGGAGAGAGGCATGATTTCATGCAAATTGCCCTATGTTCGCTTCGACTCATACAAGTGCGTATATATATATATATATATATATATATATATATATATATATATATATATATATACTTCTGACCCACCCTATATGTATATATATGCATCCTAACTACAGTAGTTGTCCCCTCATGACCCCACTTACTACATTCCAGTAAATCAGGGATCATGGATCAACTTTACGTACTAGCAGATTTCCGAATCCAGGCATGTATTCACAGAAAGCGCTTATTCTATAACTGTCCGTAAGAATGTATACTAGCCAATCCTGCTGATGATGCTGGACAAATTATTAGAAGGCCGCTGGCCAGTACCAAATATTACTCACGAACCAAAAGCTTCATGAAGTTGACCCGCGGATTGCAGGTTGAAGCCCGTCGCGCGCGATTTACAGAACGTCGTCGTTCAGCTGAGTGTCGTTGCATGTCGCGGGCTGGGCCGGTATTTTGTAGCGATGCCTTATGACTTATTCTATACTAGTCTTATCATTCACCGCTCATGGCGTTGATAACACGAGTGGACCGTTGCTTTGACCATGCACTGACAAAGCGCGATAAGCGCGAAAAGGCATTGGCACCGCAAAGGCATCGCTACAAAATACTGGCCCTGCTGCGTATATGTTTCGTGAAATCGCAAAAAAAAAGAGAAGGTAAAAAGGAAAAGGAAAATAAAAGTTAAGGAAAAATAAAATTAAGGAAAGAAGAGACGTTTCTGCCGTAAGTTTCTTTTGAGTGCTTGTTACCTCATAACTGTTAAACCCCTGGATCTTCGAAAAGTAGCGAAATGCTTTGACGTCACCGCCGAGCTATATGCGATTGGACGATAACGTCAGCGCGCTCCGTGGTGTGGGCCAGGAGTCGCTAGCAGACAACGCGCGCCACGCACGCATTGGTTCTCCATTCGCAACCAGTAAGTAAATTGCCACACATAGCTTCCGCAATCACAAAGGTATAGATAGATCGGCACGTGACGACCCACCCTTTCTCAGTTTCCAGGCTCTCCTCCACTTGTTCACGCAAAGGAAAAGGGAAAGCTAGGAGCGATCGGCTTTGGAAGAAAGTCCCAACTAGCGGATTTTCTGCCTAATGCCCCACGGCCGCTCAATTTAAAGCGCCGCAGCGGGCGTGCGCAATTTCAATATTTTTCTCTCGGCACAAACCACGGGGCGCTGCCAGTAGTTGTCGCTACTTTTATAACGTCCAGGGGTTTTAAATGAATGGAATATGCAGCTTGCCCAGCAAACGATCTTTCAGATGCGCTATCGCTGATACAGACAAGCACTGCTTGCGATCGGGATCGACCAGGTGTGGCCCAATCACGTTGGTCACAGAGACAACCAACGAACAGCTGTTCTTACGTGTGATCCGCTCCGTCAATCACGATAATGTGATGTTTCACCACTGGCTGAATTTACACGATTTAAACTTCCTTGGAACAAGCTACGTGTAGATCACATGACCTTTCCTGGAGCCGATCACGAGAGTCATAAACTGGTGGAATTCGGCTGCCCTGTGTAGGCCACTCGATGCACAAAAGGCGTTGGCGATTGTTGGATATCGTTGGACACTGTTCTCTTCGCTGACGCGGATGTCAACGATTATCTCGGACGTGAAATAATACCCTCTGGAGCGGGCTTGTGGTAAAATATCCTTTGTACAAGTACAATGACTGTGAAATAATGTGTCCCAAGTTCGATTCCAGGCTACAGTTAGCTCACGCGAACAACTTACCTTAATTATGCGTTGTTTCTTAGCGGCCGCGTCGCTTCCTTGAAGGCATTTCATCAATTTTTCGTGTTTTTTCCTATCTGCGGAAGAAAAATAACGAAGAGTTGTTACGATGTAACCTGGTTAAATGCATAAACTCCAAAAAATCGCTTACTGAACTCTCCATAAATCTGTGAGATAATAAGCTAAATATAACGCAAAAAGATGCAAATAAGTCTTGTCGCATATAACTGCGGAAGTCAGACGTATACGTAGATTGTCCACCGTGTCAATAATAAGTTTAGTCTCTTAAAACAACAGTATATACTCTGCAGATGGCTGCTGACGTTTTTTTTTTACTAGCCCGTGATCTTCACGTGCATGACATTGGCGTTACTGTCTCATGACTGCACTTGGTAGTTATTAATAATAAATAGAGCCATGCAATTTCTCAGGATTTTTCTCGTATACAGTGCAAAGGTAACACACGTTGATGTACTGAGCTAACTTTCTTCGCTGAACACTTTTGGAACGTTTGCGGGACAAGTAGGTTAACTAATTGCGGCGTCTTGTTTCCGAATCATCTACACATAAAAAAAATAAAACATCACGTTCTTCTGCACCACCGAAAGCATATTGTGACGCGTCATTTGGGTCGTCTAGGTAAACACATTTTACTCCTTAAAACGTTCATGCGTGTTCTTGATGCTATTCCCGCTATTCCTGTATTTATGAACATATAATTTTATAACATTTTGTTTTCAAACAAAAATTGTTTTTCAAATATAGATATTGTATAAGTTCTACGCCGTTTTTTTTAAACAGTCTTTTACTTTATACCACGTATCTCGCTACTCGAATAAACTGGTATTTATTAATGGATGCCAGCTGGCCTGTGGCTGGTGACCCAAATTTACTGATAGCGTTTCAGCCTGTAATGCAAAACATGATAATAAATAAATATGATAAAACGCTTCTTACAAAACTAATGTTACAGTATCGGCAATATATGAAGGAAGGCCGGTCACGCTCGTTCAGAAGTGTCTGAAGTGCGCATTCATTTCCTCTGCCTGCTTCTCGTTTAACGGATCGCAATTTCTAAACCTATCTTTCCGTTGCCCGACTAGTCAGCATTCTCCTTTAAAATCAACAAGGCCATCATATTTCACCGTATGAAAAATTTGCCTTTACCGCAAAGAAACAAACTATGTTTCAGAGTCCCGTCGGCAAATTCTCAGCCCACCAATGAATTATGCGTGCCTCTAAACTTGCTCTCAGCACTCACTCAACTTATTGACCAGTGCTGAAGAATAAACTGATAATTTGACCCAGTCGTTTATCGTCTGACCGCCATATCTCATTTTTTCAAGTTTCTTGGAGGAAAAACCTGGGGTACTTTAGAACACTCGATGACGCAACTGTATAGGACGCTATTTCTCGGGTATCTGAGGTGCAGCTTGGCCGTGCTGACCAATACCTGTAGAACATCGGTACAATCGAAAGTGCTCAGGCCCAGGCGCTTAGGGTCTCTCTAGGGTTGTCACGATGTACGTCAACATCAGAAATCATTGCAATTGGGTGTGACTACCCAGCCTAGATTCACATTGTAGTGGAGGCGCTCGGAGCACACGTCAGGCACCTTGCTCGCGCCCCTTTCCCCTATCTCGTCTCACTGCCAGAAGGCCGACCATGCGCCTCTTTTTGTCAGACCATACTGCCTTATCGTGTACACGTTCCATCAGATTACACAGCTGCAGCGAGAGTTTTGTTTGTCCCTTGGTGCTTGGCTCAGCCACAAGTTCGACTGACAGTGCCAGGAATTCAAACGAAGGCCGAACTCTCATCACCAGCTCTCAAGCAACTTTCGCTGATCTCGCTGCACGAAAAATGCATTGATCATACCCATCTGTACACTGAAGGTTCAATCACTGTGAATGGTTCTGCAGGGTCAGCGATTTTTCCTGCGAAAGTCACCACCTTGAAGTTGAAGACATCCTATCGGACGACATCGACAGCCGCGGAGCTTGCTGCTCTTCGTAGCGCAGGTTGCATAATTCGTGAGCCTAAAAAAATGGAGTGCTTTCAGTAACTCCACGGCAGCTTGCTTTCCGCCTTAAGTAGTGAACCCTACGAACAACTAGCTCTAGAAATCCAAGAGCTCCTTTACTAAGGACACGACGTCACATTTCGGTGGCTCCCTAGCCAGTGTGGCGTAATGGGTAACGAAAATGCCGATGAAGCTGCTCGACCTGCTCATGAAGACGGTGTGTAGGAACCAGTACAGCTACCTAGAACAGATGCAGCAGCGGAACTACGAGTGCTTGCAAATGATGCCACACAATCGTTGTGGAACACACATAGTTTCCAGCACACACGTCTGCATCGACTAGACCTCTGTCTTCGACTTCGACTTCCACCTGGACTATCCCGACCCGAGACAGCGGTGCTTTACCGACTGTGGCTCGGCGTCGGTTTTACAAAATCCTTTGCTTTCCGAATCGAAAGGGAAGATAGTGCTGCGTGTGACCACTGCGGCAGTGAGGAAACTATCGAACACGTTCTTTGCCGTCGTCCCCGATGCAGCGCATACCGGCATCACTCGCGACCGCGCTGGCGCGTCTTGCCGACTCGCCGCTTTCGGAGCTGACAGTCCTGAAACGCTGGCCTATACAGTCGTCGCACCACAAGTCAGTCAAGGCACTTTTGAAATTTTGCGTTCGAGTGGCCTATTAGAGAGACTATAGTTCTCACGGACGTTCCCAACTTCCTCCATTTTCTCCATTTTTTTTGTGACATTGCTTTTTCTCTCCGCTATTCTTTCAGTCTTTCATTTCCTCTTACCCTTCCCCCAGTGCAGGGTAGCAAACCAGACTTTTTTTTTTCGGGTGAATCTTCCTGCCTTTTACACGCCGCTTCTCTCTCTCTTTCTCCTTGCCACAGTCCGAAATGGAAAGAAAGAAACTTCGCAGACCCCATTACGAGGGAGTCTATTTTGGGGGCAGCATTTGTTTGCACAACGAATGTGGATTTGTGCTTATTAAATGCTTAATACGTAGATACTAAGTAACTACGTGAGATCCTCGCAAAATATGGGAGAACGGAAAGTGACAGCAGTTAAACTACTACACGCTTGCTATATTGAGTACTGACGTGTTCACTTGTTTATGCCACGAGTGTTGCCCGTTTATGTTGAGATGCGCTTGTTGACAATGGTATGGCTGTTGTCGTGTTGAGAAGGGTGATACAGAGGCCTGTGAAGGGTGAAGTAGGACACGTAGTCTTGAATGTTTCAATTTAGAAGTACCCTTGCGACCACGTGATCCATGACAGCCTCTGTGCGCAGTGTTGGTATAAAGTCCGAATTTACATGCAAGGTCCAGTTTTCGTGACAGCTTCACATACGCCGAAAACAATTAGTTCGATCGTTTCGAAATGTCGGCGTTAAATTCACCGTTAATGACGACAGGAATTTTTTTTAAATCTCTGGCATATGCACCTGCGAGACGCTGTGCCTCCGAAGCACCACCCACTGCCTCCTGGTTTATCACGCAGTAGACAAGTGCATCATTTCCGGCTTCAATCTAGATTTGGACTCACGCCAAACGTTCTAGAAAAGTGGCGCACTACACGCATGACGTCACTTATGCTGATAACGTCAGGGAATCTTTTTGTCGGGGAATCCGGGCATTTTACACCGGTTGTAGATCCTGCTGCTCGCATCGCGCTTTCCACTCCCGACAAACTTTACCCCTTTCCCACCTTTGTATTACGCAAAAGAGCCATACCGTCAAGAGAAATATTTATTGAATCAATCAATTTATGGTATTGTTGTAGTATGACAATTATCACCGCATTAAGAATGTTTTGCATCATCACAACGATGTTTGCGCACTTCAATGTGTTCCGCTGTCAGAACTCCCTTTGGTGCAGTTAGAGCAATTTAATTGACACTATTTTGACATCACCCTCCATACGGCGCCGTTAGAACAACTATTTTTGTAAACCGCAATTTCGACGCCTGCAGTGGAACGCGCACGTATACAGAAAGTAAAACCTAAGTGCACCTTGCGAGAGTTCGTGACACGTTTTGTATTTGTCTTCGTCGTCAAATGAACCGCGAATGCCGACGTAGAGCTACGTTCTTGCGCATAATAAATACTTCACATTCTATCCAATTCACCCATTCCGTTAAAAGTTATGTGCATTTCAGCGTTCTTCGTGTGTTTTAATGGACAGTTTGCAAAACTCTGTAAGCTGGCTTTCCTGCAAAGACATATTCCAACCGAAAACTCTTGCTCAGGGACTGCTTTTCTCGCTCTAAGTGCTTTCACCTCTGCCCATTCCAGCAAAGGCACACGAGCACCAAAAAGGCTTTTAAAAAAATTTCTGCGGGAATGTCCCTCCTCATTGTAAGCTCCCTGGTGTAAAGAGAGAAAGGGAGAAACGAAATCAAGGAAAGGCAGGGATGAGGTGTTGAATGGAAAGAATAGTTCGTTCTGCTAGCTTGTGGTCGAGGTTATTTGGCTGGAAAATATACTTGCTCGCGCCTGCGCAGTAACACTTTTGCAGAGTGTCCATTGGAGTCGGCCCCGAGCTAAAGCTTCCGCTTAGGCTGCCGCTGGTCGCTTTAAATCTTCCTGTGTGCCTCTGTGCTTCGCATTTATAGCTATCTTCGCCGAAGAAAAAAACTAAACGTACGTATCCCGGGCACGCGCTACTGCACCACGCACAATGCGATTATAAGCGTCGATTATGCTGAAGGGGACTCACATTGCGAATGGTCGCCACCGCACTCCACAGCAGAGATGACCAGCGTCAAGGTTATGACAGCGAGAACAATTACGGCAGCCTTCATTTTTGCGAGGGAGCGAGCGCGCGTGAAGGTTGTCAGGATAGGAGCCGCGCACCGTAGAAAAGGGTCCGAGAATGACTGCGGTCTACCAGAGACGTACTGGGCGCCTTTAAAGGCTTCAGAGGATAAAAAAAAAGATAGACGGTGGTGAGAGGTTTCCTCCTCACAATCACTGATTATCTTCGCCTCCTGTGAACAAGCCGTCGCGAGGTGAGCGATGGGCCAAAAGGTGGAGCGTTTGCTTCCTTCTTCCGTTGATGCGTCACGCCATCAGCTGAGGTGGAACGGACGAGCGGATGACGTAATACGACCCTCGCAGCCAATGTCGCTGAATGTAGAGTAGGCTCGTCACTGGGGTCACGTGCCTGACTCTGCACCGTGAGGACGCGCGACAATTGCTTCGACCACGGCCGCTGCGTCGACAGACGCGGGCATCGCGTGAGTACCACGCCCGTGCCGTTCAGAGTGGAACGTCAAGCAATGTTTCTCATTTGAACTACGAATCGCACGGATTGGACAGCCGACAGCTGAGACACTGCGAGGTGCAAAAAAGAAGAAAAAAAAAGAAAAAGAAAAAAGAAAAGAAAAGACAGAGTGGTGCAGAGAATGTAGGAAGGCCAGCTTTCTCGATCCACTCGTGGCATCGCGTGCAAGTCTCCGTGCAGGAATTTCGGACGATGTCGCGTCTGTGCGTGACGAGTTCGGGTGCAGCTGGCCCAGCATGTTGTGAGGCAGCCTTTCACGCGATCGCGCGGTCGCACGCTGAGGGTGGCCGGGACATCAAGCTTGCTTCTGCGAACAAGCGAAATCGGGAGAATCCTCAAAGATGCTACTACTATCACCATCAATGATCAGCCGGAAGCTGTATGACAAGCCGTATGACAAGGCCATCTCATCGTCACCACCACCACCACCACCACCATCATCAACATCATCATCATCATCATCACCACCACCACCATCATCATCATGATAATCATCAGTACCATTCTTCTTAATCCCATTCTTAATTACATTTTCCTATCTTCATGTTCCGTCATATCACCCGATTTTTGACTTATCGCATCTACCGGGTTAAACCATAT
Organism: Dermacentor silvarum; assembly: GCF_013339745.2. Classification (NCBI taxonomy): domain Eukaryota; kingdom Metazoa; phylum Arthropoda; class Arachnida; order Ixodida; family Ixodidae; genus Dermacentor; species Dermacentor silvarum. Next base: position 233,711,148 of record NC_051156.1, read on the forward strand.
CACTTCATTTCCTATCGACGATATTGCTACTTGACGATATCAAAAAAGAACCCTCGAAACGGCGCTTCGACGTATGGGAATTGATTTAACCGTTCGTGTTCGGCTGTCCTTGGGTTCTTTATCTCTTCATACTTCCGCACAAAAGGCACTTACTACTATACTATACTGTCCTTGGTTGCCTCGACTCCCTGCCGCAGTGACTGGAATATTTCCTAAGCCGTTCAAAACAATTATTAAGGTTCCATGCAGTTTCATTGCTAAATTAATGCCATATTGTTTTTTTTTGTTATTCTGCGAAGTTTACTTCTATTTGTTTTATTGTTTTCATGTATATATTGAAGCAAAGCTTTAATGTCTAGGCGAAATCGTACATGGCTAAGCGAAATCGCCTGTGTACAGAAAACTATCATCACCAGCATTGGCTCGAGCGTCGTCTTCTTCCGCAGCTGGCTCGTTGGCTCGTGCTCGTGCTCGGCACGCGCCCGTGCCGTACCCGTGCCACTGCTCCCGCGTTCGTCGTCGTCGTCTTCTTCCACAGCTGGCTGGGCTGCCGCTAATCATTCCAGCGTCGAAATTTCCTTCTCCTCTGTCGTCGTTGAAGCTAAACATTTCGACAGAATTACCTGTCTGGTTGGGAAAATTGATTAAGACTTAGAGATTGACTCCAACCAAATAAGGAAATTTACTAGCCCGACGTTTCGGAACCAATTCGGCTCCTTCTTCAGGGGGTATTCTTCGGAGGTGGCGGTGTGCCGCTTTTAAAAGGTTCAGGGATTTGATATAGTTCTTTGCAAGTTACACTGCCTCTTGTCCGAAGTTGGAGTCAATCTCTAAGTCTTAATAAATTTTCCCAACCAGACATGTAATTCTGTCGAAATGTTTAGCTTCGAGTCTATACGTGCAGACTTCGGACAAGAGGCAGTGCAACTTGCAAAGAACTATATCAAATCCCTGAACCCTTTAAAAGTGGCACACCGCCACCTCCGAAGAATACCCCCTGAAGAAGGAGCCGAATTGGTTCCGAAACGTTGGGCTAGTAAATTTACTTATTTGGTTGGAGTCAATCTCTAAGTCATAATCTATTTCCCAACCAGACAGGTAATTCTGTCGAAATGTTAGCTTCAAGTTTATACGTGCAGACTTCGGACAAGAGGCAGTCCTTCTTCAGGGGGTATTCTTCGGAGGTGGCGGTGTGCCGCTTTTAAAAGGTTCAGGGATTTGATATAGTTCTTTGCAAGTTACACTGCCTCTGTCCGAAGTTGGAGTCAATCTCTAAGTCTTAATAAATTTTCCCAACCAGACACGTAATTCTGTCGAAATGTTTAGCTTCGAGTCTATACGTGCAGACTTCGGACAAGAGCAGTGCAAACTTGCAAAGAACTATATCAAATCCCTGAACCCTTTAAAAGTGGCACACCGCCACCCTTCCGAATAATACCCCCTGAAGAAGGAGCCGAATTGGTTCCGAAACGTTGGGCTAGTAAATTTCCTTATTTGGTTGGAGTCAATCTCTAAGTCTTAATCTATTTTCCCAACCAGACAGGTAATTCTGTCGAAATGTTTAGCTTCAAGTCTATACGTGCAGACTTCGGACAAGAGGCAGTGCAACTTGCAAAGAACTATATCAAAGCCCTGAACCTTTTAAAAGCGGCACACCGCCACCTCCGAAGAATACCCCCTGAAGAAGGAGCCGAATTGGTTCCGAAACGTCGGGCTAGTAAATTTCCTTATTTGGTTGGAGCCTCCTCTGTCGTCGTAATGGGGAGGCCGCGTTTACGGGGGTATAAGCCATTGCTTAAGGGGGTATGAGCCGTTCATTGTCTCGCTCAACGGACAGATTTCATTTTGAAGCAATTTAATTTCGAAGAATCGCAAGCGGCAATGGCGGGCGAATGCTGCTAACCACGCCGTCGAGCAAACACGAGACATCGAACGCAAGCGACAACGGCGGACTGCGGGCATACCATCAGTGACGTCGTTCACTCCATCACAGCCGAACGTGCGTGTAACCTTATAATTGAGAAATACTTTAATGAACCCTCGGTATTAACCCAGTAATAAACACCGGGGCAGCACGTTTCAGCTTCGCTGGTTAACCATCTTCACGGAGTGGAAGGGCCGACGAATTTTTTGTTTTCAATAACGTTTGTACTGCAATTTATTTTTCTTTTGAGACTAGCCTACTTACATTGCACTTGTTTAATTTTTGTTGTCATTTAAGTACATTCCAATTCCTTATATTTATATTGGCCAATACACCTGTACTCCACAGGCCCGGCGCACGAGCTTTACCGTACTCTACCACCGGATTGGGAGCAACGCTCCTATGCTTTCCAAAGTTGTGTTATATCGAGCATGCTGAGAGACCCAAACAAACAAATTGGAGTTAGAAATATCATCAAAACAAGATTAAAAGAAAGAGAAAAGACATCTCAAACCACTAAGCGTAATAGTTGTCTAGATGCACGAAGAATCCTACGCTATACAAATGTAGTCAATACAGCTCGGTTAGTTTGTTCATGGTGAATTAGGGTACGTAAACATCATGACCTTGAATTCTCGCACCAAAATAAAGACTGGTAGTAGTTAGCGCTATTGTGTGGCTAGATTAGCGCTATAGTTGTCACAGCTTCTTTAATTGAATGATTGGTTGGTTCGTTGGTTGTTTGTTCCTGAGCCTAATGACACAACCCACTCTGGAGGATCAGCCAAGAAATGTGGTGGCGAGGCAAGTCAAGATTATAGGAACCATTTGGTGCAAATAATCTGGTTCAAATGAAAATATTAGTAAGATAATTTGAATATAACGGTTAGCCAATATAAATAATCAGGTTTTAAAGGTATCAGCACTGTAGTGCTGTCTTTCCTGTCTTATGTCCAGTTTCCGTTTTATTGATATTACTGGTCACTGTAAAAATTACATGGTTCTTCGCACTATTGGCGCAGGAAATGAATAGTGTCAGCTAACAGCTGACAACGCGACGAGAATGCTTGAAAAGTATTTTACATTTATATGTCACAACAAAGCTTATGCCATTATGGCGTATTACACACACATGCTACATGCGTAACCGAAGTCGTTAGTAAGAAAGTTCCCCATTTGTTTGCACAAAGGTTTGTGGACAGATTACGACAGTGCTGTCAACTTACGGGTAACTTACTTGCATCTTGAGTTTTTAGGTTTTCTTTAGGGAAAAAGGGAAATGTCTAAATCTAGGACAATTTCGCGCATTGACATTCAAACCCTAGAACGGGCTGACATGATGGCGTGTTTTGATTTCAATCACCACAAATTACTTTCGCATTAGCGTGTGAAGTGCGACTTTTAATTTCACTACCAGCGCAGTGAAAGCATCTCGCCTAGTAAACGACAGGGAGCGGATGCTTGGGCTCTTTAAGAAGTACCACGACTCCGATATTGCCGTTCGAGCCTCTAGCTATGCTGCCGATGTCTGCGTGCTCAGAATGAAATATTTCTCTGTAACCGGCGAAACAAACGTGTGCTGCAACGCCAAACAACGCAGCACAGGCGAATCCGGACGACGTAAGCGTGGGCGCATATATATATCTAGTGCCGAGCGCGTCCCTGTGTTCGTAACACTAAACAGCCGACTATGCACGCGTGCACTAAAGCTTACCGGAAACCGCCCATAGGCAGCGGAGCCTTGGCCATAGTGTAAGTGATCATGCGTTTGGGTGCCTTTTACTTTGAATGAAGGATAGAGAGTGGTTGCGTATTTGTGTACTTAGTTGCAAACGACGCGCAAACGCGTAAGAATGGTGATGCTACTCAGTGCACGGCATTAAAATGTATTACGGCTGAACCCATCTCACGGTGACTGTCGACAGCAATGCGATGAGCATTCGAGCAACGTATACGACACGCCATATTTCTGAAGTCATGTTTTTTTTTTTTTTTACTATATGTAGTGGCCATTGTGACACTCCCGTTACTTCGGCTAATACACAATACTACCGTGTCATACCATTTGCTATGGCACTCGCTATCCAGTTTCGCCCATGACCATGGCGCCATGACGACGACTGTATGTGACGCCGACGCAGTGACGACGACAGAATGGCAACAGATGCACGATAGCGATCGTCTAATGACGACGCAATCACGAAGGCATAGTCACGATTGAACGATAACAGCCGTATTCATGATAGATTGAGGAAGAAAGATTGACGTCGATGTCCGTATGACGACGAGGAACGACGACCATGGGACGACGTTACTGAAGTGACGACGATGGTAAAATGACGGTGTGACAACGATACAAAGATGACAATGGCATGAAGACGACCACGTGACGACGGTGACTTGACGATGGCGGCTTTACAAGACTCGCATGACGAAGTCGGAGTATAACCACGATGGAACAACCAGCAGGATGGCATCACGACGGCGGTGTGTCAACGAATGCATGAGGACGGTGACGTGACGACGGCGGCATACCGAAAGTCGGATGACAAAGCTGGAATGACGATGGTAAACGACTACGACAGCGTCACGACCACTAGCACATACCTAGAGGCTCACGCAATTAGACAACTTTGGCCACTGGGTTGACGTAGAAGGCGTGCACGGTGATGGCATGGCGAAAGTCAAATCATGAAGCTGGAATAACAGTGGTGAAATGGCCACGACGGCGTGACGACCACGAGCACGTATACGTAGTGGCCCAAGCTGGTAGTCAACTTGGGTCACTGGTAGATAGATAGATAGATCGATAGATCGATAGATCGATAGATCAATAGATATATAGATAGATAGGCTGAATACGGATTAAGTAGGCAAGGAGTGCTACTCGCATTAAAATATTTACATCGTTTACAAAGGTGTCGTGCAGCGACATACTTCCACATTCTGTAAGGAAGGTCCTGCGGTACCCAACTTCTCCACAATTCGAATAAGGTTCCGTGTAGCTTGACATTTCGCTATATAAAACAAGTTAGAACCACAACAAAGGGGCTGACGTGCTCTTCTGTGAATACGGCTTAACCAGGAAGCATTATTGTTAGCATAACATAGCACTGCGACATCATTGCAGCTTGAGTGTGGTGACTGCATTAGTTGAATATTATAAAACGAGCTTAGAAAAATAAGCCCGCGAAACACGAAGTGTCGCGTGGCGCATTTTTGTTTCGCGGGTTTTCTTTCAGGCTTGTAAATTATTGTGTAAAACGTATTGAGCGATAGAAAGCTGGATCGGGACTTTCTCAGGATGGTTTATAATTTTCTCATTGACACATTTGCTCTGAATATAATATTTGAGCAGTTGCTTAATTAAGAATAAAAAATTATGCAATTAAGCGAAATACAAAAATAGTCTGACTTGCTCCAAGGGTCGGCAAACAACACTGCCTCACTTATGTTCACCTACATTGCACTTGCATGTTTTTAAATTTGGCACAAATTACATGGGACATATGGTACAAGGGGGGGGGGGGGGGGTGACGCGCCGGTGATTCCTTACTCTGTATATAGACATGGTGCAGTATTCGGGAATGAAAAAGCAATATCTGCTTTTCTGGCTACAGAAGCTCCAGAGGCTACTTAGTCTTGGGGATCCACTACGACTACGTACGATAATATACGTCAGGTCCTTCAAGGTATTCGGAGAAGAAAACCTGTGAATCCCACCCTAGGTTGGGATTCATCCGTGTTGTTAATATCAATCAATCAATCAATCAATCAATCAATCAATCAATCAATCAATCAATCAATCAATCAATCAATCAATCAATCAATCAATCAATCAATCATTTACCGTGCCCAGGAACAACCCTAAGGACTGAGTGCTGGCGCACGCATACGTTAAAAAAAAAAAAAAAAGCTGCGGGGGAATATAAGTAAAAAAAAAACTTAATAAAAAGAACAAGTTTAAAAAGAAGACTGTACATAGACGAACGCACATGGTGAATACAAACGAACAAGGAGGAGAAGGGCAGTTGAAGAGCGTGTGAAACTATGACACAACAACGCAAAGCTTTGAAAAGAACAATGACAGCTAGTTATGAAAAATATCGAGATCATGAAACCAAGCGTTATAAAGACTCATTCTGTGCACGGTTGAGTGTCGGTGATGACAGGCCGGAACATGGAAAGGTCTATGTTCTCTGGTGATCTTGCGCGGAATAAGAAACATTATACAACTGAGGAGTTCGGGGCAGGTGAGAATACCGTGAAGGAGTTTGAAAAGAAACCGAAGGTCAGCGCGATTACGTGGGCAGCGAAGTAAGGGCAATGACAGAATAAGAATAATAGATGCTTGCTGTTTTGAGTGTGAAGGTCATGACTTTGGTCTTGGCAGCATTCAAGGTGAGGTTAGTATCTTTGCATCATTTAGGAAACAGGTCAGACCGCAGGATGCGACAGTCATCAACAGTATGAATTTCCTTAAAAGTCTTGATGTTATCGGCCTAAAGAAGGAAGGAAGAATTCCGAATAGCAGAAAGACCGCTATTAATAAAAATTTAAAAGAGGAGTGGTTCTAATACTGATGCTTGAGGGACGCCGCTAGTTGCAATGTAAAAAGAAGAGATTTGGTCATTGACGTCAACGTAACATGATCTATCAAGAAGATAACTTCTCAAGAGATTTACAATTGACGAGTAAACACCAAGTGCGTAAGCTTGATCCGAAGCAGTGAGCGGCTGACTAAATCAAAAGTTTTGCCGAGGCCACAATATATGGTGTCAACTTTCCCCCTTTGAAGTACCGGTGCGGAGATCTGTGTCGTGAAACTTGCGAGATTTGTGATAGTGGAGCGGCCGGTGAGAAATTCATGCTGATTCGGAATCAATGAGTTATTCACAGTAATATTTAAAACACTTATAATCATCATAATCGTCGTTTATTTACCCTTAACGGCAATTAAGTACCCACCAGTATTTCTTTAATACATCTATACTGTACTAGTACACTACAATACAGCGCCGCACGAATCACGTTTGAAAGGTAGAAAACATGTAGGCTCCATATTGAATTGAGTCAAAGAGCGTCAAAAAAAAAAAATTAGTGTGCATGGCCACGCGGCGAATCATCTTTCTCTCCTTTAAATGTAATGGTTCATTTAAAGATATATGACTACTCATTAAGCACGATTGTTCCGTTCCTAGTTCTAAACTTTTGCTACCTCTTCACTTTATTCCTGTAGTTATTATTAAAATTTGTGCACTTCCTACAAACACCCCATTCTTGGTCCGTCCTCAATTATTGGTACGTGCCACGTTTAAGGCTCATCCTCATCATCATGGCGTGGCGAGCGCACGCGGCGAGCGAATGCAAAGAGGAAGAAGAAGCGGGAAGCTCGAGGTCCGTTCGGCCCGTCGCCATCATGTCCCAGTCATCGTTGACCGGTGATGAGGCCAATGCCACGGGTGCAATGTCACCAGAGTCACCCGACCGCCAGCAGCGGCCGCTAAGTCAACAGCCGCCGCCGCCGCCGCAGCAGAGTCAGCAACCGGAGCAGCGTCAACCGCCGTCTCTGGTGCACAACTTTCTCGACTGCTCCGTGGAGATGTCTGCGAGTCGAGCTCGCCAGAGGCCCGTACGGAGTCGAACCACCGAACGCCTTATCGAGAAAAATGTTCGCGTCTGGCAGCCCTCGTCAGTGCTCCTCAGGAAGGTACGCAAGATGATACGCTAAGTTTTCTTTAAACCAAAGCTTTCTTTCTCGAGCACTTGAAACTCGGAATAATCAGACTATTTTTTTTCAGTATTTCGAGCACAAAGCAATATCCGTTTTTCGGTATGTTCCACACTTCTACTTTGCAAACGCCATTGGCAGGCAACTTGCCCGTACGTCTTTTGCTAGCCTGAACACGTAGCAGTAGCCCTTTCCGCAGAGGCCGATCATCGTGTCGCTGGTTCACGAACAAACCGCGTGGCGGCGCCACCATCTGTAAAAGCAGCGGACACAGAGGCCGCAAAGGCGGGCTAAAAGACAAGCAATGGAGACGTCAGCACGTGTTCAAACATGGCGTCGCCCAAGGGAACACTGCGAAAATAATCTATAGGGCCACGTCAACTTCATTTCATAATGCGCCATGCGGAAGAGAGAGTAGACACGGAGTGTAACCATCGCCCTGCGAAAGCTGTTCCCGCTCTAGCAACAACAGGTATATCAAATGATGTTGGAATGAGGTGCCGCCGCAGTGCACAGCTCGCGCCCATGCGTTGAGGGACTACCGGACAGGCGCTGTAGAAACACACAATGCAATGATAATAACTACCGTGTATACTCGTTGGTCTGTTGTATTTCTGAGTGGTACAGAGCGCAAGGAACGATGGGTTTGAAAGAGGAAAACCGCGGATCACACTGCAAAACCGATCATTCAACTGTTAAACAGTGGGCAAAAGCCTGGCTTGCCATCGGACGAAGAGGACACATATGAAAACCTCGCTTTTTTCTTTGTGTGTCGTCTGACATGTCTGAAGCGCCGCCTAGAGTTTCTGCTTGGGTTTGCACTTCACTCCTGCCGGGCACTTGTCCATAGCACAGTAAAAATGACGCCACTCTGGCTCTTGGCCAGCGCCGAGTTGTCGTCTTCTCCAAAAGTACGGTTCCCGAGCGATGTTTAAACTTCCCTTTAAGTACCAGCAGCAACCACTCAGTCCTGTTTCTCCGCTCCTGTTTGGCAAAGAAGCCTTCGCCGTCTCTCTCACAAAGCACTAAGCTTCGGCGTGTCGTACTTTATGGAGAGACGTAATGTACCATAAAGACTGTAGAAGGGACTTTTGAAGCGACAGAACCGTCCCGTGGGCGTCTGCATCAACACCAGCATACGAAGAGCGTTTCGCAGTCATCCAACTATAAAGTTGGCCCTCGTAAAGAACTAATCGTAAGGCGAAAAAGGCCCGAAGGAAGACCCAAAGAAAAAGTTTCTGCAACTAAATAATGAGGGCGTTAGAATGGGCTGACATGAAGGACGATATGGACGGGAGGAAAGAGGCGTCAGAAAAGAATCGCCGCTTTTGGTGCAAAGCAAGCCGAAGTACACTGTGGCTTTTTTTTCTTTTTTTGCAACCAGATGTCCGTCGTCTGGCAATTCGGGGCTATATATATATATATATATATATATATATATATATATATATATATATATATGACACCTGAGACATTCGCGCCAGTCTGAGAACTTTGATTACTGCGCACAAAGGCCAAGAAAGACCCGGCCGATTTCGTCAGCTCGGCTGGCTTTGAACGCGGTGATGGGCCTGTCTGGTCGTGTTGGGCGCACCATCTCTCCCATTGCCGTTTCCAATTAATGCGTCTCGGCCGAGAGAGCGCTTGATCCTCGGCGTGTGTATATCGATCCTCGCTTATCGCCAGAGGACGCCAGGCGTGGACGGAATTAGGCTGACTCCATTAGCGTACGAGCGGAAGCGAAAGGAACCGGCTTTGCGCTCCCGACGACATCTCCCTGGTGGTGCCGTCGTCGTGGGTGCAGTTTCGGCGTACGCGCGACGCTTTCGAGTCCAACGAGTTTCGTGCAGCACTCGAGAATCCGTTCAGACCCGACTCAATGTTTGGAGTCGAAATGACACGAAGTTCCTGTGCGGAGTTAGCGAGGTATTAGTAGCAGCGGTAGGCGGCACTGCTACTAGTGTTAGCTGTCCGTGTCACGAGGACCATTGCGATGTGTGATGCTTGTCGAGGGAAGAACGCTGATAAAAGGTATGCACAAAGAATTGCTACGCATATTCGAATACGTTTAGGTGTCTCTCTGTCCGATTTGTAACAGTGGCACGTACATATTCAGGAATGGGGTTATGCCTAGAGTTACTGGTATACACCAGAAGAACTGAAAGCTGGGTGAGTTGGCAAGTATTCATACTCTGGGTTGCGCAGGAAACACACGGGTGAAACAAAGGACTCGCGCCGTCTAGTCCGTCTCCTTCGTCCGTGAGTTCCGTGCGCAACCCAAAGTATGATGACTGATATATATCCAGCGGCACATACGCAATGGCCCAAGAATGAGGTAGACGAAATATACGAATTAAATATAAGAAAATAAAATAAACCCTTGAATATCATATGATCTTGCATTAAGAGGTGTGTGTGCGGGCTTTATAGATACTTATGAGCCGGCATTATACGTGCATGCTTTATGCTCTGATGCGCTGTATGATTACTCAGGACAGAGATGAACTCACTCGCACTGACTTGTCCGTCAAAACTCTTTTCTATATGAGCCGGAGTATCCGGTGGCAAATAAGCAGTTGACTAATAAAATCATAGCACAAATATAAAAAAAAATATCGAGAAGCCATTGTATATCACGAGATATTCCATTAAGAAGTTTGTGTGCGTTAGAGGTACCTACGAGCCGAAATTATATATATGGCACTGGCTTAATGTCGTGATTTATTGTTCGTTTACGCAGAGGACAGGGTTGAAATTCAGGCCTATATAAGTTGTCTGTTCAGCGAGAAATTTTAATTGCTTAAGTACTTACACCCCATCCCCCTGTACGCTTCCGTCGGCTACAAGGAATCATGGTTTCATAGTTATATCAGATTCGTCTTGACTCAAGTTTATGTACGCGCGTACGCGCTTAGCGTCGTCCTATGGCGCAATTCTGCGCTGTCAGCTCCACAAGTTCTCCGCATTGGCACAGAACAGATTTTTTTTTTGCGCTGCAATTTTACCAAAGCCGACGAACAGCCGCTGACAGAAAACACTAATAGCAATAGCCCGGTTCTTTTCATCGAATAACCCTGCACACAGCTATTCTGAAATCAACGGTCACCGCCACGCTTAGCCGCTGACGTTGTCATACCGAAGGCAAACGTCTATATCAAGGGAGTAAGCTAGAAGATGGTGGAACCGAGGTGCTCGATTTTTGTTAGTCACAGCCGCATGAAACCAACAGACAAGGAAGCAAATGAAAGTATAGAAGAAATCACCTGTGGTTTTAATTCAAATGTAGAAGAAGTAAGGAAATTGAGAACTGACGAAGAGACGACTCTCACTGCCAATGGGAGCCAAACCCGTGACAACTACCACACTGTTAAAAAAAAAAGCAGCGCGAAATAAAACCAGGACAAGAAAAACTTATGCCACATTACGCGTGCGATGTTCTACCAATTGAGCCAGGGTGGCTGCTCTCCTCCCGTCCACTTGGGTATTCGTGCATGTGTACTGGACCTCGTTCTGGAAGTATTAGCCATCGCCACTCAAGGTCATTACGGCGGATGTGGAAACACTCTTTGAACCGCAGGCGTCACGGTATAGCCTTGTCACGGGACAACCAGTGAGAGGTATCTCTCACCCAGAAAGATATCCTTCAGAGGGAACCGAAAATGCCAGTCAAAGCTCACAGGGGTGGCGGTGTGGGTGAGTAGGTATGCCATGATGTTTTTCTTGACATTTGCGAAACCCAGAATACGGGAAGGAAAAGCCTTCAAGGAGCGGTACCTTTGAGTATACTTCTGCGATGAAGACACGAGGGACGGCGCGAATGGACGAGTTTCGAAAGGACGAGCCCACATCAGCAGCTTCGCAAACACTGCACACGACTGCTGAGATGAACGCACAAAGGCACGCATGTGGCAAGAGGCCTACAACCAGCCAGAGGTCTGCCGTAATGAGATCACTCCGCACGACGAAGTGATTCCTTGCGTCCGCGATAAGTGAGACTTACGCGAGGAAAATCCCCGGCCAACTGAATAAGGACAACTCGTCGCTGACAACACAGTGTAAGGAAAGTGAAAAGATCGGTCAGCAAATGCGCGCAAAATATATGCTATGGGATGTTATTGGATGGTATATGTATACGGCTTTGCATTGACGGGCATCAAGAGACGATGTGCAGTGAGAGCCAGCTGTGATATATAGAAGGCGACCATGTCTCATGTGAGCAATTACCAGTGTACTTATTGATTGAATATATTATTTGTATTTTTTATCGCTTTTAACCCGGTATATAAGTCGACAAGGGAAATTTCACGTCCCGAAGTTCACCCCTTTTTGAGGGGAAATACAATCTCGCGCAGGATGTCCCCAAGTTGTGCCCCCCTAAGCAGCCACCTGACATAGAAATGTTCATTAGGCTGCATTTGTGTGACATCAATGCTTACGATTTTCTGCGTTACATATTTCGTTATGACTGCATATGCACTCGTAGCGGACTGCCTGTAAATACTGCAAAATGTCGTCGTATTCCTGCCCTTCATTTCGTGTTTCTTGTTCTCAAAACGTAGTATCGTAATTATAGCCTAACGCAGTTTAGTCCCATGGCTCTATTGACTCTGTTGTAGCAAGACACGACGACAGCTTAGCAGAAAAGTATGCAGAATATGATAGCAGTGGTCAATAAAAATAAACCTTACTATAAAACAATCAGCCAAAATATTTATAAAACTGTGACTTTCCCGAAAGAAATGTCAATCATCATCAATCAATCAAACGACGACAGCTTAGCAGAAAGTATGCAGAATATGATAGCAGTGGTCAATAAAATAAACCTTACTATAAAACAATCAGCCAAAATATTTATAAAACTGTGACTTTCCCGAAAGAAATGTCAATCAATCAATCAATCAATCAATCAATCAATCAATCAATCAATCAATCAATCGTTATCATGTTTCAAGAAAATGAAATTTGTACATATATACAGAGACGAGGGTCGCATATTCAGACTACGGGGACCGTCGATTAAATGTGCATAAATATAACTGAAGTGGCAATATGCCCCAAAGAAGGTGAATGTTACAGCAAAGCAAATAGCATAAATATACACGAATGCTAAAAGAGACGAATTCATCAAATCACCAGTATACCAATACGATAAAACAACAAAACAGGCAAGAAGTTATGAACTAAATAATGAATCCGTTACACAGTTCTCGAACAAAGTTAATGAAGAAATAGTCTTTGAAGTACACGGTAAGCCATTACAGAGTTTGATTTTTCGAAAGACTCCGGCAGATTTTCCGTAATTAGTCAAAGCCTTCGGACATATATAGAAAAAGTTGTTAGCAGCAATACAGTACTGATCTTGTACAATTTCGTTGCACTCTCACCCTACGAAGCTCGCTCCAGGGCTGCGCGATCAGATAACAATCCCGTTAAGTGCAGAGAGGCAGCTGCGATTATAGTCTTCTTGCCAGACACCGAGATTGTTCACACACAATGCCGACTCGCATGGGACGCCAGAGTCTGCAGTCGCAGGAAGAGACTTCACACGGGTATCTTTTCGGGTTCCCGCGCGAGCATGCGGTCCATCCGTACGCTGATGCGAATGATCACGCGAGCACGCCAACTGTGTGAAAAGCACCACCCTGTGCAAAGCAGACGGGCGTTCACCACGAAGAGCATCGAATTTTTCGGCTGGCGTCAGCGCATTACAAGCATTGACCGGAGGAAGAGTCCTTACAATACGTTCGCTTTATGTTATTTTTAGTGCAAGTACATTGCTTCTGTTATTCAGTTTTCTTGCAGTATTCCGTGCGAGAACGTCCTGCTCACGTCTCTTTCTTCCTCAAGTTCTCGCGTAATTTTCAAAAGGCAATCGTAAGATTCCAATTTACGATACAGGTTGAGCTCTTCAGCACGCGAATCCTGCGAGAGATCGCAAGGTGGTAGAACTGAAAGTTGGGTGAGTTGGTAATGATTATTTGTTTTAAGTGCAGCGCGTACAAAATGCGAAGGACAGGTAGATGTGAGGTACAAGCGCTTGTAGATTAAGTTCGATTGAGGCGAAATTAATATTCACCTGAAGCAAGAGATGTTCTGATATAGTGAAGTTTTAGAATCGAATCGAATAGAAATATACGATAAACACTACCTCCGAATAAAGAATCGAACATCGAATATTTACTCAGTTCTAAAGAAACCGTAATGTAAACATCGTTCCGACTCGGGAGCCTGGCTAAAAAGAAAAAAAAAAGAAAAAAAAGAGGCATATATAAATATTACCTGACAAAAATACAGAATGCCGTTCGCAATTGGGCGTCCTGAGAACTGAGGTGCTTGTAAACGAGAAACAATACTTTAAGTTATTTGAAGCACCCTAACAATAGCGGCAGTGAAACAAGAGAACGACACGTTTTCAGGTGCCCGTACAGTGTTCGTCGAGGGAGAGATGTGTGGTACTACAGCACCGCACATTGTTTGAATGGGCTGAAAGATCCCGAGACTGGCCAAATGATGGATACAACAAATTCGTCACGTAGGTCACCTCAAAGCTAGCCATCCTTATTGAATAAACGAACTGAAGCTATCTTCTGCCCCTTGCGTTCGCTTAGGAACCAGTGCCCCTTTGCAGCAACCGCAACTCTGCCGCCGCAGAATCATTCGGAGCCGTCCTCACTCACATCAATATCTCTCTGTCCCTCGATACTCCAATAAGCGTTGTTATCCCTTATACATTCTAGAGAAACGAATAATTGGCAATCCTGAAGAGTGAATTCTCGAATCAAATGCACATGCGGTTGTCATTAGAGGGTTTTAGCTTGCCCACAAACTTCTTAGCGTAAGCGGTTCACCGGGTTACCAGAAAGTCGTACCGCAGCAACAGAGCTGGTTGTGGTAGCGATATCTTGTGAAACTTTGTCTAACCGGAATGACTTATGCATGTTTTCATGTTACATGGGTGTTCCTGCGGAAAAAGATATTTAGAAAGGCGGTGTGTTCACTACTACACCATTGCCGAAAATTTGCACCCGCAACGCAGCATAATACACTTGATTACTGCAATATTAGCTGTGTGTTTTGTGCTTTGTGCAATATGTATTAGCTTTGTGCAATATTAGCTTTGGTCGGTCTCTCCGCCCCCATGTGGCACCACCAACACGGCCACTTAAAATAAATGGGCAGCTAAAGTGCACGAGTATCTGTACCTGAAAAGCGTGGACACATAATACAGGAAGAGGTCAAGCGAGTTGGCAACCAAGTAAGGAGTAATTGACAGTGTAAATAGACAACCGGGAGTCATCAGAAAGAAAGTGAGTGAAGCAGAGACAGTAAATCGACTGCAGAGGATAAAAAAAAAGAAATGGAGGTTTACAAGAATGGGAAGAAAGAAATTAGAAGGGAAAATCTGTGCGATAACACAAAGAGCAGTGCCTTGCTATTTGAGGCTTGAGCCGGTTGCCTAAGGACCAAGACGTACCGGAGCAAATATTCGGAACTAGATGAGACAGTTATATGCTGTAGCAAACATACGGATATCACTCATCCCATCCTAATGGAATGCGAAGGGATTCACCAAGTGAGAACAGTAGGTAAAGTACACCTTCCAGAAGCACTTGGGTTTAAAGTGGACGGAAGCATCAACTGGTCAGCAGTCTAGACAAGCAAGAGACGTTTAGAGTATTGGTGGAAAAAAGCAGGGAAAACATTGATACGACCCCATCTGTTACAGGCATAGGCAGCGGTTAAAGGTAGCTAGAGAAGTTTTGAGGAAGAGACAAAAGATTAAGGAGATGTATACAAAAATGCGAGAATGGAAATCAGTTATAGCATACGTGACTAAATCAAGCAGGCTAGGCGATTATTTGTTACCGCCCCATTTCAAAGGGGATGCTAATAAATCATCATCATCGGCATCCTCATGATCTCACTTTTATGTCTCCGGTAACCCGGTAATCCGATCAGGGAGATAAGTTTGTGGACAAGTTATAACTATCTGCAGCACCCGGAAAACAAATGATGCTTTCGCAGCTCGTACGGATTCCGAAAGGCGAGAATTCTAGCTCGCCTGTAAGCATATTACGTATTAATGGTTTACTGGAGACGTGGCAGACACTTTCAACGCTGGTAGCAACACCTTGTGACGTTTTGTCTAGCTATACCTCGTGTTTGGCCCGTTTTAGTATTACGGGTTGTTTTCGTCAAAGACAAATTTAAATAAATTTCATGTTGGCGATTGCGTCATTCCGACGCCTTACACCAGCCGCTAAGTATAGAATACGATTCGTCGCTGCAATAATAGCTCAGCGTTATGTACGGTTGAACTCTGATCCACAAGATGCACCAAGGAACTTTAGGCCTGGGAGACCACAAACAACGCATGCGTACAAAAACAAGTTACCAATAGTGGTTCAGAAAGTTTGATGCTGGGAATTGTGTGTTCTTTTTTTAAAAGATAGGTAGGACATTAGGCAACTAAGAACAACAGATTCGTGGCGAAACGCAGCGCCCCGTTTCAAAGGGGACTCTCATAGCACCCACCCATCCATCCAGGCTGCCCACGTAAACGTCTACGGTAACAGCGGAGGGTAATACGTACACGGAAAAGCTAAAGCATATCATACAGTTATCATACATACAGTTATTATCAGTTATATCATACAGTTATTACAGTTATATCATACAGTTATCATACAGTTATCGCGTGATCATTTACTGCAATTTCTTGCGTTATTGGCTATTAGTAAGGGTTTTTCTATGCAGCGTGGACGACTCTGGGACCAAGTACAATAAACAGACCAGCCAAGCATCGATTTCAACGTTTCCCGTGTTATTTCAGGAGTTCCTGAACATCATGTTCATCACTGCGGCCGTGTTCACAGTGACGGGCGCAGTGGTCGCTGTGCGCTCGGCGTTCGGCGCCGAGCCCGAGGACGCGTGGGCGCTTCCGCTCGAAGAAGACCTTCAGGCGAGCCGCAAGAGGCTCTACTGCTTCTTCAACCACTCGGCGCACCGGCGTCCCGAGCCCGTGCGCTTCGGCGTCGACAGCATACGCGTCGAGCTGTGCGACGACATCGTCTACTGTTACCTGGGCATCGACCCGGCTACCGCAAACATCGTCAGCAAGGTTCGTTTCCATATGCACACATGACAGGAGATGAATAATTAATTGCTCGAGCAACTTGACAAATGTTTCGATCTCCTTGCATGGTGGCACGAGCGTAAGCAGGATGGGGCGAAAGAAACGAAGTTTAATAAAAAAAGAATCAAATAAATCAAATTAATCAGTGATTCGTTGCATAGACGCGCACCATATACACATTCATTCTAAGACCAATTGGTAAGAAACGCTACAAATCAAGTACATAAGAAAACGAAGGAAGAAAGTAATATGAGAAAGAAAATACAGCGATGAAGTAGCTGGAAACTGTCTCCTTCATTTAATAAAAAATAGACCAGAAAAGAGGAATAATAAAACATTACAAGCAAACACAGAGATTTACTAAAGAGGCGCAACAAATATTCTCAAGGCAAATAAATTGTTTTGAAGGTTGTAGAAGAAGTTTCAACAGTAGAGAGTTTTAGCATAGGGGCCCCAAACTTTTAGGGCCCCAAAGATCTTTGCGGGTGATTGCGTTGGGGCATGCAGGAGTGGAGAGTTTTGGAATAGAGCTTTGCGTTTGCGAATAGCGTCTTGCGCTTGCAGCGCCACTACGGTGCCAAAGAAAAACTATTATAAATAATAAAATAAACTATACCATTTTATGATAAAAAGAGTAATTTTGACTTTCGTGGTCTTGCGTTTAATTAAAATTGAGATGTTATTCTATTAGCAGCAAGCGATCTGTCGCGCTTAAGTTTGAGTAACCAACTTCACGTGCCTTCACCAGCCAAGCTAATCTACGTTGAGCCATGAAATTGACAATCGAATTTGGAATCAGCGGCGTCTAATGAATAATTCTTCATTACACATGTTAGTTGAGATAAAGCGATAACCAAACTCACTTCTTCTAGCTTACGAACTTCACGCGTTACCACGAATCGAGCCCAGTTTGGTGCTCGGTTGAAGCCGTCGCTTCGTAGGTGCCGTCATGTTTGTTGACGCAAAGCTTTTGGGGCAGCTTTTGGGGCTCCCGCTAAATCAGTGAAATAGCGTGCCCAACGCAAAACCCCAACGCAGTTTGCGTCTCGCGCATGGGCAGTGGCGTTTCTTTGGCGCCCCAAAACGTTTGGGGCCCTTATTCTAAAACTTTCTAATATCATTCATTTGCGTTATTTAATATCATAAAGAAGTTGTAACTATTCGTTTGCAGGCGTGGCTTGAAAGCGCAAAGTGTGAATTTGTCTACAAGTTTTCACGTCGATAGGCAAGTTATGGGAAGAAAAGCTAAATGAATTGTGGTGTTTTACGTGCTAAAACCACTACCTGATTACGAGGCGCGCTGTTGTGAGGGACTCCGGATTAATTTTGACCGCCAGGGGACATTTAACGTGCCGCAATTTCACGGGACACATGCGCTTTTTTTTTTGCATTTCGCCCTCATCGAAATGCGGCCGCCGTGGCCGGGATTTGATCCCACGACCTCTTGCTTAGTAGCGCAACACCATAGCCGCTATAAGCCACCGCGGCGGGTGGGGGAAAGACAAGCGGTCAAAGTATTTGGGAAGGTATTAGATAAGCGTTTTTGTTAGCCTTAAATATAATTTCAAGAGTGATTGATGGGCTTTAACGTTCTGGAGCTTCACGCTGGCTATGAGGGACGCCTATTGGGAGTTTTCCGGATTATATTCACCCACGCAAATTTACAGAAAAAAAGCTGTTTATGCCAACGTGGCCCGTCTCTATCTTGACGTTTATTTTCTTTATTTTCCTTTCTTTAAATTGCATGAAATGTTTAAATGTTAAAGTGATGAACAATAACGCTGCTTCCAATTTACCTGGTGTAGATGCACGCTGGGGATGGATTCACACAAAGAAACTGCCCCAGAATGCTTTAAGATAGTTACCTCATCGAAACCTTCTTAAGCTGAACTTGAGAACCTGTATAATGGCAGTATATATAAAAAAAACGTATAGCTGGTGGCAAATGTAATAGCAAATGGATTAAAGATCAATAGGCTGCCCGAGTGAAGATTATGTAGTTGCTGAGAGCCAGTGGAATTTGAGAAATTAGTTTGCCAATTTCAGATGCGACGGAAGAAGACAATAGGCGTGCACGTATTTTATAATACAATAGACAAATGTCCCAGGACGCCACAATTTCCTTTACTATTCTCGTAAATCTTAATTTGCAGGATCCCAAGTTCGACATCCAACAAGAAGGCCTCAGGAAGTTCACCAAACTGCGAGATAAAGGTAACAAAGCATAAGCAGAAGTTGGTACCTTGTCATTTGAGGCTTACACGCAAAGTTGAACAGGTGCCTTTCTGTTCGAGATGATGTGTTTCAGACATATCAGGGCAGTCGTCCGTACACATTGTTCTGCAATCACCAGAAGTGCCTGTGGAAGGAAAAAAAAATCTATATGGATCAATTAGTAACAGGAACTTGGTACTTTGAGATAGTTTCTGAATGTAAATCAAGATCGAACAGGATCAGTAACACGCATCTTTCTGTCGCTTCGTCTATCATGAATATTCAGTAGCTGATAGCACAAGGAACCTCATTATAAGCAGGTACCTCTTATGTTTTGGCTTCTCATGTTGCTTGCAGCACGGAAGTCAATTCGAGTGCGAGTACATGTCTCCAATACAGTAATTAACCCTAAGGCTGTGGAGGGGAGGACTGTGGAAATAAAAAAGGCAGCGTCTGAAATTATGAAGAGAAAGCGCCAGGTCATCACTAAACGATCAACAATCGTTTTGCCCTGACCTGACGGGTTAAAAAAAATAATTGCCACATTCGTGTGGGAAGAGGCCTGTTCTTTGACGGCAGACATGCTTGATATACTTTTCGGTCCAACGTCTATTGTAAAACGTTAGATGTGATGCGCAGCAAAAAAGCAATACAATTAAGCTCCATCGATGCACGTATGTTAAACGGATCTCCTGCCCACTGCTGGGAACATTATGGTGTAACAAGTCTGGCAAAGTGAGCATTCATTAGAACTAGCTGTCGATAATGAACAGCCATCTTCACTGAGACTTATAGACATATAGGGTGAATACTTGGGCAGGTTCGTGATTCGTGATTTTCTACCTACGACGCACACGTGTACCAGACATAAATAAAGAATGGCAGACGAACATGGCGCTGTCACCGTGTGCCTTTCCATATTCGCGTCTCTTCCTTGTGTGCGCTGTACGTAGACTAGCTGATGACCCACTGAAAATTAATTCGACAAGCTGCCGGCCGCAAAAGAGATAATGCACGTCAGAAACTCCAATGGTGCGGATCGGCCATGAACGTTTCGTACAACATAATAAACGAGAACTTCAGACATCGTGCCATGCCTCTACGCGCCGCATTCCCCTCCCCCTCCCTCTTTCCCCCACACGGTGCCTAAACTGCGTTGCCCACGCAAGTGGCTGCGCAGCTCGGTGCGCGGCTTGTCACGCAACAGCGAGATGAGCAATCTCTTCCAATGACGTGTAATGGAGGAACATCCTTGGGCAGGTATGGGCTCCCGCTAATGGTCAAGCGAGGCAGTCAGTCGGAACAAACTTGTTCGCTTTGAGGAACTGCGGCTCCACTCTCTCATCAGCGGATATCGGCAGAGCATATTCGCTACAAAAACATAAAAAATATATCGCAATTCGAGAACGCCCGCGTGGCAGAAACCCCGCGAACATCGACAGCGGCGAAATACAAATGTGCCAAGTACACAGTGCGACGAATCTAAAGAAACGTTCGAAGATGTATGCAAATCGCAACAAGTCGTGCGTCAAAGAGAGCAGCAAAGCTGTATAAGTCTTCTGACACTCTTCGGAAGTCCTAGGGGGTCTGGTTTCTCGGTGCTCGAAATCTACTCAAAGGCTTCGCAAACGCTTTACCATACGCGGTGCAATTCCTTCGCTATAACCAAGACGTTTAAATAACCTCAATATACATCCGAGCTTAATATGTAGTTCCAACAAGGCAACACACGGTGGAAGCCCGATCACCATTAATCACCAATAAGCTCGTGTGCGTGATCGCGTTTTCGTCGAGTGTGTCTGTTTCGAACTATGCAGCGTACGAAGTATCTAGAGGCGGGTACAGACGCTGCTGCGTCCACACGTTGGTCTTACTGAGTCCTCTTCGATATGTCGTTTTGCGCTTCCATGGGTAAGGTATTTTACAACATGTTCCAGTAGGGCTCGCTCTGTGTATGCCTTGCCCAACCATATGAACATCAACTTAAGTTTTAACCTCCAAATGGGCATGCCACAACAAAATGAATGGGCAGCAACCAAGTGTCATTATTCATTAGTCTGCAAATGCTAAACTCCCCCTCCCCCAACTTCACAGCCGCACTGCGAACCGGGTCACTCCCCTTCCCTTGACAGGATGCTTCCATGTCAGACTTCGTCATGAAGCATGAAAAAAAGAATATTACTGGTGAAGGCAAAGGGGAAAATGATATACAAACATGCAGAAAACGCAGGTCTCCATTGCTAGGTGACTCCTGGCCGCACGGAACGTACGCTGAGCGTTTCCTTCTGGAATATACAGTTAATGAACTTACTGTAAAGGAACTGGCCAGAACTACTGTAAAGGCCAGTGCTCATTGGCTGAAAGCAGTGCCTCTGGCAATCTTGAGCAGCCCCGGACGACAAATAGACGAGCCTTTTGCGCCGCGTAGCTGCGAAATACTCCGCCATTCATCCACCTACCCCCGAATGCGTCGCAGACGTGAGCTTGGTTATCTGGGCCGCGGTGGGCGGCCGCCGCTCGGACGGCGAGGCGTTCCGCAAGCTGGCCGTCCAGCGACGCTACCGCGTCGAGTTCTCGGAGAACGCGGCTCGCTGGCTGCTGCAGTACGGCTTCGACGGCCTGGTGCTGCACTGGCCAAACCTCATGGGCGACCAGGACCGCCAGGCGTTGGGCACCTTTCTACGCACGCTGCGTCGCCGCCTCTCGGCCGACGGCCAGCGCCTCGCCATCGTGGTGCCCGCCGACAAGGCTGAGCGCACGGCGGGATTCGACGTCCAGGACATCATAAACGTACGTCCGGATGCGCTGTGCGCGAGAAGGAGAGATTGTGCGTCTGAACCTTGTTTGCGCGCACTGTGCGCGAAAAAGGGAGTGATTGTAACCGTAGTTCAGACCAGCAGTTCAGCATCCTTGATGAGCAATGGCTAGCCACAGCAGAGTCAGCTTCGTAAAAAGCAGAGCTGTCCGTTTGCTTCGACGTCAAGGACATCGTAGGAGTACTGACGTACGGAAAGGAACGTGCGTCCACACGTTGGTGTACATGTGAACCTAGGGAAGAGAGGCAGACATCTTTGCTACATTTTAAATATTGTTTATCATGTTACGGTAGATGCATGTTTTTGCGCACACTACATTTTCCTACTGCAGTGCTGATAAATGTTGCAAAAGTGCTGATAAGTGATAAGTGCTGGAACATTAATACATATAGATTTGAAAGGACGTATTTCTCGACACAGGATCTAAACACATATGTTGTGTTGAATCGAGCTGATTAGATCACAGCTTGGTTTCAATTCGGCAGTTGGGACATGCACCCTAAAGTGGATAACGAAAAAGTTACACTACGTTAATTTGCGACATACCACTGAGAATTATCGAGCATATAATGCACACCTCTTCAATTCTTCAGGCGGATGTGAATTACTAGCGCCACCCATGGCAAGTAATTGTTAAGTAAATATGTACGCAAAAAAGAAAAAGAAAACCATTAGTTCGTATCTTGAAGTTGTTCGTGGACTTTGTCACAACGTCTACTTAGAAACTCGTACCTTGTTAAAAATTTGATAGATTAGAGAACACAAGAACGATTGAAAGCATAGAATTCTTGATAATATTCGCAGGTGCCAACGCAGTATTTTCACAAATTGAATGGACAAAAAAGATGCAAACAATTGAACGTGTCTGGAACGTCTTTCATACTATTGTGTCTGTATTTTGTGCGTGGGCAACGCTTGCCGGCGACGCAGCATTAGCAGTTTAATAATAATAAAGAAATACAGTTGGCTAGAAGGGAAATAAAACTACTATATAGTAAAATCTATATCCTGAGGACGTGAAACATGCTGAATAGAAATTTCAAGTACATTGTTATCGCCAAATTGGCATAGTGAATTTGGTGGCTTCTCCTCAAAACGATGTATGTTGAGGTAAAGCACGCTTTACAGGCAGGCCGATCCCTGAATTTGTTTTATTCCTCCATGGTTTCTGCCAGCCACATATAATACGTATAGCACGGCGCGAGCTTTTATGCCCTCTTAAAAATTCACGTGCATATGGCAGACATTACCAAATTCCTGACTGGGAGCTCACCACTGTAATTGAAAAGAAAAGTGTAACAATCATTACATTCTCCCGGTGCTAACATATGGAGCAGAAACTTGGAGGCTAACATAGAAGCTCGAGAACAAGTTAAGGACCGCACAAAGAGCGATGGAACGCAACATGTTAGGCATAACGTTAAGGGACAGGGAGAGAACGGTGTGGATAAGAGAGCAAAAGAGGATAGCCGATATTCTAATTGGCATTAAGAGGAAAAATTGAACTGGGTAGACCATGTAATGCGTAGGATGGATTCCATTCCACCATTAGTGTTGTGGAATGGATACCGAAAGAAGGGAAGCGCAGTCGAGGATGGCAGGAAACTAGGTGGGGTGATGAAGTTAGGAAATTGGCAGGTACAAGTTGGAATCCGCTACCACAAGATAGGGGTAATTGGAGATCGCTGGGAGAGGCCGTCGTCCTGCAGTGGATATAAATATAGGCTGATGATGATGAAAAATTCACCTGAAGGGCTCATACATTCTCTTAATGGAAGTTTCGAGTCCATATGTATGAGTCATGCGGTATTTAAAAGCACAGGTAAAACTGTAGTAAGTGATCGTCGTGGAAAAATTATTCGGGCCTTCTAAAACGAGTGCATGCTATCGAAACTGACGAAAAGCTGGGAAACGAAGAAAACATAAAGGAATATTATTATAGCGGCATGATATATGTCGAGATATCCAAAACATTTCTCTCGCGCAATAATTGCTATAATATTCTCAACTTGAACACCTTTCCAGCTATTTAAAGAATTTCTGGTTCACATACATGACGTGACTCAGACTGGGACGTCTCGTTTACACAGAGTCTTGACTTTCATCTACCCTGAAAGGAAGTTCCGTCTCTCGATCTGGCAACTCTCACACGTGCGTTTTTTTTATGACGTGGCTCGTAGCTGGTGGACGTGATGTTTGTGGAGACCCACCGCACCATGGAGCCGGCTACGTTCCCCGTGACGAGTTTCTACAGCCCGCTGCGCGTCAAGACGCAGGCCAAGCGCCGGGGACAGACGGGACTGTCGCACGTGCTGGGCGACATGTCACTCGAGCTCACCCAGATGGACAAGGTTGTCTTCGGCGTCACGCTCGCCGGGGCCTCCTTCACGCTCAAGAACGTTGCCGCCAACAAGGTGCGCTTCGGGAAGTGTTTCTGAGCCTGACGCACTGACTCCGTGATTACGGCCTTTTTCTGCTAAGCAGGAGACTATGAGTCTGATTACCAGCCGCGTAATCATGGGATCGGAGTGCCGAAACCATTGCGCACTTAGATTTAAGTACTGGTTCAAGTACAGTTGCCAAAGGTGGTCAGTGTTGATCCGGAGCCTCCGCTTTCCCTTACTTCCCTTACTAACGCGTCTCTCTTAGCCTAGGTGTTGTATCAATCAATCAATCAATCAATCAATCAATCAATCAATCAATCAATCAATCAATCAATCAATCAATCAATCAATCAATCAATCAAACAAACTGCTTGATGCAGCACTCCGCCGTTGTTTGGTTGGCTTGTTCAGCTTTGCTTGGAACACTGCAGTAATTATTTAATAATCAATCAACTAATCGATCAATGATTAAATAAATATTCCATTTAATAAAGATATAATCAACAATGGATATTGATGAGACGCGTCCAAAAATAAGTTTCAATCAAGTCTATCGTCATAACGGCGACGTGTAGTATTCAGTGTGGCTGTTTACCAATACGGTGATTGGTCCCGGACGACCTTTTTTTTAGTTCAATAAGCATAGTCCGATTGTGGAAACAATCGATGCATAGCATCGATTGTGTTTACCATCGCTTTTTAATTTCGTTCTTGTACGATGGAATGTGACCTCACAGTAAAGTCAATCATTTTTTTTTTTGTAGAAGATAGAGAAACGCTTTGACCCATTGCGGTGACAAGGCGGTAGGAGTTAAGCGAACGGTGCAGAGGTGTTTAGGTGATGATGAATAAAGCGACCTCACGATGACAGCATATGCATTTAAACAGGGAGTTTTGAGTTTACTTTCCTTTACTCCTGTATTCGAAAAATGTTCCTTTGTGCATGCAGCATTAGCTCATAATGAGGACATGAAAGACTCCGTGCATGTTGGGATTGTATTGACAGGCAGCACTGTCTGATGATTTTGGATTGCGAAACGCTTTGAAACTCACAGTAATATTATTTATTTCATTTACCAGTACTGCGGACCACTGTGGCGTCCATGCAGGGAGGGGCATTTTGTCTATCATACGTAAACCTAAAAAAAAAAGAAACGTGGCAATTCACCTCGCTAGCGTGGTCACGAAGCCAGATTGATGACTGCGACTTGATAAAAATGATTGTAGGAATAAATAAGAACAAATCACAGTGTAACTAGTTAAACATTTACGATAAACAACTCGGTAATAGCTTATATGTAACTTTAAACGCAAGCTCGGCTTCAAACACCTGCCTACGCGTGCATTTACGAAGGCCATCAAAACCAACGGTGGTTTAAATACACGAGCTTTTCGTCGACATCTTCGAAACGAGATGCTGTCACGCGAGCTGTTCTTCAACGACCCTTGACAGGTTGTGCCAAAACACGCGAGGTGGAGGTTCAAGCACGGCTCGCATAATCGCGTCTCATCCCGTTAATGAAACTCGACTCTGGCGCAAATAAATAAATAAATAAAAAATTAAAATAAAAATAAAAAAAGCGCAAGTATTACTTAAATATTATTTTTTAATGGAAACGCCAAGTACAAAGAAATCATTTTTTTAAAACATCCACAATAAGAGTGTTTATTATTATTATTTTTTATTTACGAATACTGCTTTCTCCATACGAGATATAGCAGGGTGGGAAAGTACAAAAACTTCAAGATACAAGAACACGTTTGCAGAATATAACGGGTTAAATGGACATACAGAAGACGTATAATAGGTAAAGAAAAAGGCAGGTCAAACAATTAAAAAATGCTAAAATGTAACAATAAAACTAATACTAACAAATATTGACACAAAATATATGCATATTTTATCACTTTTACAGAATATTGATCCGTGGGCGCCTTCTAATAGTTCCAGTAGGCTTTTTCCGCGTTTCAAACGTTTACGGAAGGAAATAAAATTTAAAGCAGTTCAGTTGCGACTTGTGCGGGGCAATGTTTATCGGATCTGTGCGCCTTGTTCTGCGCACAGAGCTCGTGGCTAAGAATATAGGCACGCTAATATGAACAGATAAACTGACAATTTTTGTGAAGCATGATAAGACGATCACATGTGCGTCTCCGAGCCAGTGACGGAAGAGATAATAGCTGAGCATGCGAGGAGGGTGGGAAATAGCGATTGTACCTGCCGTAATGACATTTTTTTTGCACGGCTTCAAACCTATTATGTCACTATAATGGTGGGGAGAACAAATTATAGAGGCGTACTGAAGGATGGCTGGAACTAGTGTTTTGTAGGCCGTAAGCTTGCACTCTGTAGTGGAATTTTTCAGCGGGCCCTTGACGTAACCAAGACTTTGAAGCGCTTTTGAACAGATAAGGTCAACGCGCTTGTGCCATTTTAGTTTAGTCGTGAAAGTAACTCGAAGATACTTAAATACGTTGAAGCACTCAATGTAATTGTTTCCGTTGTTGTAAGCGAAATATAAAGACCCTTGTATTTTTTTTGTGAAAGTCATCGACACTGTCTTAAAAGTAATCGACATTTTCCAGGTGTGGCTCCATTGGCAGAACGAAGAGAAAACGTCATTTAGCGCGAGTTGGTCTTCAATACTAGTAATGTTATTATAAAGCACACAGTCGTTAGAATACAAACGCAGTTTGACACTGTTGTTACTGAAGACTTCAACTACATCACTAATGTAAATAATAAATAGTATAGTGGCCCCAAGGCCGAACTTTGGGGAACACCTGTTATAACAGTAGCTGACGACGAGTGAGCGTTGTTAAAAGAAACAGACACCTCAAATCCAAATAGCTTGTGAGCCAGTCGAGCAGTTTGTCGTTTTTTAAGAATCAAATGGCAGTTTAAAGACAAGTTTCTTTTTTATAGCAGACAGCGTCAAATGCTTTCGCATAATCTATAAATGTTGCATCTATTTGTTCACCGGGGTTTAGTGCCGACCCGACGTCGTCAACGAATTCAATGAACTGTGTGACTGTTGAGTGGCCAGCACAGAAGCCATGTTGTCACTCAGAAATGGTGCCGTTATCAGCTAAATACCTGCTGATATGTTTACGAATGATACGCTTATACAGGGTGTGCCAGCTATCACGCAGCACGATTTTAAAAAAGAGGAACGGCGTTACGCGAAGCAAACCTAGTGCGTATTGTTTCCAGTACAGTGGAGTAGCGACCAGTAATTTTTTCGTTACTGAGATTTAATTGGGTAATTGTAATTAATTATCTAACTCGAGAAGTACTGTCCTAATTATCAAAGTGTCAATGAGAAAGTTGTAGAGCAATATGAAAAACTCCCGATACAGCTTTCCGTTGCTCAATACGTACTACATAAATGTATTTTTCCGAGTCTGAAAGAAGCCCGCGAATACACGCAAAGTGCCTCGAGCGGCCAGTCGCGCGGCAATTCTGCGTGTATTCGTGGGCTTCTTTCACACTCGGAAATAGTTCATTGAGAAGCCAACGATGATGACATGCGCTATCGCTTCTCCTCATCTAACCTAAAGGAAAGTTACTGAGCGATAAATCACCGCTCTTCCCGAGATAGTTTCATGATGCGAGAGCTCGTAGGCCTAAGTTGGGAGGATTTCGGCTGGCGTACACTTACCTGCTTCACTTTGGCTGAAGGCGGCAGCTGTTTTGCGCCGACTTCGCTTCAGCCTCGCCGGCGATGTTACTTTAATATCTCATGGTTTTTACTTCTGCCATTTCAGCTTTCAGCCGTAGGGGCGCTGAAAGCTTTCGACGCTAACGCAACCCGGGAACCCTATATTATATGGCTGCCACAGCAAGATATCCGAGGAACGCAATGTAGCCGCTGCTTGGGCCAGACTTAAGCTTGAGGTCCCTTTTATAAATCTCCCTATTAATCTGGAGCTCGGCACTTTGGCGTCTCCTATAATTATTACTTTGGTTTGAAACGTTAAAATGAATGAATCAATGAATCAACCGTTGAATAAATAAATTAATTAATAAGATAATTGTTGGCTTCGATTATTGTTAAATGTGCGCGTGAGGCATGGGTATTTGCGCATACTTCCTTGATGAAACAACGGTGGTCGGGCACATGCGTGAGCACGTGACCACTACCAATAGCAGTCACGTGACATTCCGCGTGCAGTTGAGCAAATTCGGCAAAAACAAGTCATACACGCCTAACCCGATAGCATTATTGTAGGGGCAATCAACTCCAATGATTCTATTTCGCGACGGAAGCTCGTTTCGCAAGAGACTGGTTCTTTCTGCATTCTTTTAGAATTGCCACACGCGTTGGGACGCACGAGAATCAAGGGCAGGAATTTGTTAGCAGTGGCGGTTATACTAATTGCTTCTTCTGGGGCCGAATTTCGAAATTCACCGAGTGCCGGTACACAGCAGGAAATGAAAACCTGGTATCGCAGCCAATAACCTGCAGGGAAACATCAATTACAGAGGCAGAAAATGCCTTCTCATTAGTAATTTTTTTTCGGAATGTCATTGTATAATTTGTACGTGGTGCCTTCTAGACGGTGCAAACGATGTTCAAATAATACATCATGTAAGTTGCGTCTTACAGAAAAGACAAAAAAAATGAACTAAATAATAAAATGAGTTGATGTATCTTAAACGTTTCGCAAAAAGATATTCGCAACGAATTCCTTTCTTTGTTATGTTTTGAAATAGTGGCATTTGCGTTCTCACGACGCTTTCGTGCTTCACAGTTATCCAGCTGCAAAATGAAGTCAAGTTCGTGATAGCCGTGCCCTGCTATCTTATTATTACTTACTTATTTACGTGCGAACGAAAAGAAATGGAACCGAGGGGCCAGATTTTTATTAATCATACCATAAGAAGCCAACAAACAAAAGACACCAAGGACAAAATAGAGGGAATTAGCGATGGGGGAGAAATGCGAAAACACCCGTTGTACTTAGATTTAGGTGCACGTTAAAGAACCTCAGATGGTTGAAATCATTCCGGAGTCCCCCACTACGGCGTGCCTCATCAGATCGTGGTTTTGGCACGTAAAACCCCATAATTTACTTCTTAATAGGATGAATTAGTTGTACTTACTAACGGAATTAAAGAAATGATAGATTAATGGAATCGAAAATCGACGAAAACACAACTAGCCGCAGGTAGGGAGCGATCTCACGTATTCGCATTAGGCGCGCGATGCTCTTACCATTTGAGCTACCACGGCGCTGTTTTTCCATCCACTTTCTGGGACATTTATGCTTTACTACTAGAACTAACCCTGGGAGTGTTAGCCAGCGCCACCACTCCCAAACATTGGAGGCAGATGTTCAACATTCCTTCTACCACAGGCATCACGAGTATACGTGATCGTTTTGGGTGAAGGCAACTGGTCATAAACCCACACATGCTACCTGAAGGCATCAATGTTGCCGGATGGCGCGACGGACGGTACATCACGTGACTGCGCGTCACGGATTCATGCCGTCCGCGCGTCATCCGCGACCCCCACGGACGGAAAATGCCGAGCTATTTTTCGCATCCGGATTCTGGCAGTCGAATGCTGCGGGTTTAGCCTACTGATGCTCGATAAGTCTGGCAACAAGCGCAACACACAGTCCTCTGAGATCTGCCTGGGCAGCCGCAACGTCTTCGAGGCCATGTTCAGCCAATACAACCACTCTAAGCCTACACGCCAAGAACTTGAGCATGGCTCTCGGAAACGGTGCCCAATCGTCACGAATACTTAGCGGTCGAAGCTTCTGAACACAAATTTAAAGCAAATACAAGCGTCAGTTTGAAAATTACGAGCCACACAGTGAACGACGACGACTTGATGGGTTAGAGGCGGACGGCAGCAGCTTGGGGCGGTGCCGCTATGTTTATTTTTCCGGCTCGGTCGTCTGCTCGCCCCGTCCGTCGTCTGGATGCGTTTTGCTGCCGGACGGGCGGCGGAATAACCATCCGCGCAACAGATTTTCGCGGAAACATTCGTCGTGTGGATAAACGTCGCCTCCCCTTCCTCCCTCCCTCCCTCCCGTCCCCCCACGGCCTTTCACGTGACGGAAGAAGTCGCGTTTGCTCTCCGCCGTGCG
Source organism: Dermacentor silvarum (assembly GCF_013339745.2). Lineage (NCBI taxonomy): Eukaryota > Metazoa > Arthropoda > Arachnida > Ixodida > Ixodidae > Dermacentor > Dermacentor silvarum. The sequence goes on from NC_051156.1 coordinate 233,741,458, forward strand.
TTGGCTCCCCGTGAAAGCGCGCGTACGTCACTCGCGCGCTTTCACTCGCCATCGGACTTCATACGCAACCTCACGGCGACGGCGACGCCAACCACAGAAATACGCTTGGAATGTCCATATAATTGCTATCGCAATAAAAGTAAAATTAAGGAGTGACAGCTGCTGCAAGGCACGACGCCCAGAGGAGGACTACAAGTCTGACGGGCCAACACAGTCGTGAAGTCAGTTCACGCGTGGGGGAGTTACATGACACGCTGGGATATTCTTGCGTCGTCACGGCTCACAATAATCAATAATGTCCTTTTCTCGCTTCTTTCCTGTCCGCTTCTTCTTAACTAGAAGCGTAAAACTGGTGGGTTGGCCCAGTAGCTCTAATAGGCTGTTTCGTCACTCCGTGTTGCGTCAAGAAAAAAAAAGTTACATAGATGACTTACACAGAAAGAATCCGACGAATCTTGCAGGAACCCTGTACCTTGTGAATGGCTTAAAAGAAGGACAACAAAACCGAATTTATTTAAGCATAAAATGAAAAGTACAAATGCTGCGGGCTTGATGACCGAAAGCTATGAAGGGCTTGACGGGACCAGTATACCCTGTTTGCTCATCATTGCAGCTAGTTCTTATTGCATTTTGTTTGCAAGACCAAACACACCAAAACAAACATGCCACACTTTTCACATAGTAAGCGGATTGCTTTTGTGAATGAACAAGAAATAGCAACATAAAGTACAATACTAAGTCTATAGACTTAGTATTGTACTATAGAGTATAATGCCACTATAGAGTATAATGCTGAGCACCGTCTTTGTGGGCGGACAGTTTTCATAGAAAGCTTGCACATCAACCCAAAGTGTGCAGCAGGGATGACCTTGTACGTATTCGGCCCCTGATCATCTTCGTGCACTGCAGCGAAAGCTACAGATGGCCGTAGCCAATAAAAAAGGACAAGTCGGTGCATTTTCTCCATTGTGCGCGTGCGGTCGCCCTCCACGCAACGCCGACTGAATAGTACTTTTGAGGAAAGATTAATAGCGAGCAACGCGCGAGCCCTGCTTTATCCTTTGCAACACGCTGCCTGTTCTCGTTACTCATTGGCTGACAGCAGCTTTCCCTCCATTGTACGGAGATAGAGAGAGAGAGAGAGATAGAGAGAGAGAGGAAGAATGAGTTTAATGGACGCTGTTAACACTGATCTGTATTATGTTATGCTGGATGCCACTTCATCTCTCGCCGAGCCGGGCGCAGCTAAAGCACCACAAGGACGTGCAGAGGCTTGTCGCGGGTGTAAAAGGAGTGTTCCGCACCTGCAGTACTAGTGTGTTTGGTCGGATAATATTACGGCAGTATCAATGTTTTTTTCCTCGTGGTCTTCCCCGTTTTAGGGGGTGTCGTAATCTCTTCATGTCTGGTGAGGGGTTCTACGACAGTATTGTCGCTTGTGGAAATACACAGATGAAAGAGACTATTTAACACTGTGTATAAACTGCAGCCGGAGCACAAGACTTGAGACTAGATCTCGCTCGCGCCAAGAACCCAGACACTTCATCGTCTGCCTCGCGGCGGCCCGTATGTCGATGGTATCGTAATAATATGAACCCGTATGCGTGATTTTTTTCTTACATAAATAGTTTTCACAATCGCCAGTATTTTCAGTGCGCACCCGCCGTGGTTGCTCAGTGGCTATGGTGTTGGGCTGCTGAGCACGAGGTCGCGGGATCGAATCCCGGCCACGGCGGTCGCATTTCGATGGGGGCGAAATGCGAAAACACCCGTGTGCTTAGATTTAGGTGCACGTTAAACAATCCCAGGTGGTCCAAATTTCCGGAGTCCCCTACTACGGCGTGCCTCATAATCAGAACTGGTTTTGGCACGTAAAACCCCATAATGTAATTTTTAAGTTTTCAGCGCACGCGCCACATAAGTTAGCGACGCTATCGGCATGGCGATGGAAGTTCTTGATGTATACCCAAAATACTTCGCCGCCCTGCTTGGGTAGTTTACGGCGCAACATGCAGGTATATTATGGGAAGAGAAAAAGGGTGACGAGCTCCCGTGCAGTCGAAGTAGCGAAGCACCGACTTCCGGGACAAGGCAGCTTACTTCCGGTGGCTTCAGTCGAGAAACGCTCGATGCGCTATCCAGTCCCGCAAAGTAGAGATCCGTCGCTGAAGGTGCTAATGCATTGAGCTGGTGAGACGAAGTGTAGTTAATGTCTGTGGAAACGCTCTTCCGAGCGTTTTAGCTACGCGCCTGTTGTGGGCACCGCACCGTTCCGGCGTCGTCGATGTTTCCCAGCGCATTAGACACGGCTAACAGAATGGACATGCACTATCGTCCGAGTCTATAACGCTCTGGGGAAATGTCGATAACGCAGCACCACTTAGCCGAAGGCTCAACCTTGGTGGAGTTGTTACACCATTCAAAAAAGCACCCTAACGGCGACATGTCGCTCCTTTTTGTGATTACCCTCCAGGCGGGCGACCCGTCGGCGGGTCCGGGCAAGCCCGGCCTGTTCACCCGTCAACCGGGCACGCTGAGCCACTACGAGCTGGAGCAGATGCTGGCGCACGACCTGAGCTGGTCGCGCCAGTTCGACCGGGTCGCCCAGTGCTCGTACGTCGTCAACGGCGACCAGTGGGTGGGCTTCGAGGACGACGTGTCCCTGCAGAGCAAGGCCCACCTGCTGCTCTTCACCGGCGGCATCGCCGTTTGGGACATCTGTATGGACGATTTCAGGGGCACCTTCGGCCGGCCCCTGCTAGCCCGCGCGCGGGACATCCTCCTGCGGAACCACACCTTCGGTCACAGCCTGCGCGCTAAGGGCCGCCTCGGTTGAACGACGGCGCGCTAAAGCTCCACTGTGCGTCACCGCGCGCCGCGCGCGAACTTTGAAGCGCCGCGTTCAGCAAATACGGGCGTTGTGTGCCCGTGCGCATTCTAGACTTGTTTTGCTGGCTGTGACGGCGAGCGCTGACATGAAGTGGGACGCGCTACTTGTTTAGTGGTCTACGGCGCACTCAACTTGCGTTTATTGTTTTCTAGACGCGTGGACCTTGCGTGACCGCATTGTCGTTACGCGTATACTTGCGGGACAGCGAACGTGCCCGTGAGAAAATGCTGCGCGGTAACTTTGTAGAAATATGAATGTGTTTCGTTTACGTATTAGAGTTCACCGTCTTCCCTTCTTTGTGCACGTGCGCGCGCGTGTGTACGACCCCAATCCCGAAGATTTAGAGGTTTCGTAGTTTGGGATCCCAATCCCGAAGGATTACGTAGTTACGCTCGTGGATACTCTAGGGATAAGTGCGAAATTCCTGCTTCATATTTATTCGCGACACGCGATGAGCGGGCCGTAGTTAGGATGGAGGAAAGCACTGTGTCTGATTCCAGTGGGCGTTCGGAACGAGCCGAATGTGAGAACTAGACAGCGCGGCGTGTCTAAGCGAAGCGTGGGGCAACTCTGAGCTAGATTGTTACTATGGAATGCAGAGACAGGTGCCAACACGTTAGCCTTATCGTTGCTTAAGAGCTTACAATAAGTAGCAACGCTGAGCATATACGTATAATACGACATTTTACTTCAAGCGGGGTTGCTACCTGTAATACTTAATAGAAGAATTAGCTAATGTTGGCGCGTTTATACATTGCAGCTCCAAAAGGCGGTCCTATTTCCCGGAATTTGACTATAGGTTACGCATGATGTTGGGGGATTAGCTGCTATGTCCTGGCCTCCATATTTAATTTTTTTAAAGAAATGTATTAGGTGTTTTGATTGCGCAAAGTCGTTCCCGTTATTTCGTTGTGACGTAATGGAACTACCGACATATATAAGGCTTTTAGAACTTTTCACGGGTGCCTTCTGACTTCAAATAATTGCGAAGCCTCAAATGCAGCAGTTGTTGACCTTAATAATTATTTACCATTGACAAATTTACGAATGGAGAGCGCTTGCCCATCATAAACTTCAAAACGAGAAACCTCGCTGCAGAGGCATATCGAACGTTTACAATTGAAGCCTGATTATTCATTATCACTATGGAATATCACTATTATCAGCCTTGGCCAAATAAAGGAAAAAAAAAGTGCGGAAAAAGAGAAATCCCAATAGTTCCCAAAATGTCACTTAATTGTCTAACGTGCGGAATCATCCCTCGATTCAAATATTTACCCGCCCGCCGACTGTTTTCTCTCCGCGCGACCGCAGCTTTTCTATTTTCGTGACTTTATATCATTGTTACCTTTTAGATAGGGCACGTACCCACGAGAGGGGTATTGGCAAAGGTATGCTTTGGAAGGAGCACGAAATGACTTCATCGTCCCGCTGACTTGATGCTGAAGAATGCCCATATATATAATACATTTATCAGATGCCCATCTTTTGTGCATTAGCTGACCTATCCTGCAGCTCGAGCACGTAGCTATCTTAACGCTAACGCTACTATCTTAACGTAATGCGTTGCCAATTGCTTTTTCGCCTCTTGGCGCACGTTTGCCATGACAACTTTATGAGGTACTCAAGCTCGCGGCTACGTTATAGTACGTGCCTGCGTCAGTAATTGAGACCGTCGTGCGTGCGCACTTATCGCAGTCGAGCCACGCCAAAACGGCGCAGAATGTAATTAAGCCCGGTCCCCCCCCTCAACAATTACCTCGCCCTGCATGAACGATGTCGCGGCACGCAGCGAACGAAATTTTTCACGAAAAGCACGCTTTAACGTCGCCAAGCACGGCGGCGTATGCTGTCTGCGTGTGATAAGGCTAAAAAAAAAAAAAAAAACGAAAAAAAAGGGTGATAGGGGAAGGGTGCTGTTATGCAACGTAAATGTGGGTGAAAAACGTTTGTGCATATCTAATTGCAGCACATGTTTGTCTGGGCCGCTTCTTCGAGAAGCGGCCGTAGACTAAACCTACTGATTGATAAGAAATTGAGGGATAAAACTTGAGCGCGAACGTTGCGCGACGAGTTATCCACCTCTGCCCCGTCCCCCCAAAGAGCGTGACCGAGACATACTGAATAGATGACGTAACGTAAGCGCTGATACGTTCTTTTCCATCATACATCTATCGGTGTGTGAGAGAGGGAGAGAATGTGTGAGTGCGTGAGTGAGTAGACGAGGGAGTCGGTGAGTGAGATGGGGGTGGCTATTGTTGCTATTAGCATTCTTTGGGGAACTTCAACCAGTTTGCTCTATGCCTGCATTTATTTATTTAAAGATACATTGAAAGCCCAACTTGGGCGTGGAATAGGAGAGGGGGGGGGGGTGGTATGCATGAAAGGTATACATACCATTAATGAGCGAAAGCAGCTAATACAAACAGCGTAAATAATTTATGTGTAGTATCAACAATAGATGTAACAGGAAACAATTACCATAAACAGAATACCTGAGTAAAAATGCAATTAGCATTCTTATAGTGAGCATACAATGTAGATACTATAACACAACAAGCACGCCTATCTTAAGTAAACACGTACACACAAAGAAATCATCTGGCGCTAAGTACCCAGCGACATCAGTCAGAGTAAGCTTGCTAAAAGTCTGACAAACAGCCAGAAAAAGAAAAGGGCAGTTAAATCATGAACTATGTCAGCCAAAAGTAAAAGGTGAGCATTCGTTATATGAAAGTGACCTTGGAACTATTTGAGAAAGAACAAGAAATGGTACGAAGAGATACATTTTTTTTAGTTGAGAAATAATCGCTAAGGCAATCGCGAAATTACATATTGCAGTTTCAGTTTAGTCAGACATACATTGCCTGTTGAAAGGACTAAAGGCACTTGAACTCTGCCTCACTAAGGTCCCTTCACGTTTCCATTTTCACAGCTCAGAGGCAGTGAAATAAAAGCAAAAAAAAAAGAAAGATGGCTTTTTTACATTAGAACATGTCAAAAAATAGTTAAAACCCAGAAATAACATACATGTATCTATGTATCGGCCTTTTTCTCTGTGTAGGTATGTCCACGCCTAACGTTCCTGTCAAGTTAGGTAACTAGGTAGTCCACGTTGAATTGGACACATCATTGGGTCGCTGTGCTGAGGGAGCCAGGTTGAAAACTAACCGTCGGGCCATCTTGGGTGACTGAGTATGGAACCCTGGGTGTGCGCAGCCTTTCGTAACAATCATTATATCATCGAAAATTACCTACCAACCATAATATAGGTTGCTAATAGCATCAGAGTCACCAATAATCTATAAAGGATGCATGCACTGGAAGGATATCAGTAAGGGCAGCATCCCCTGAAAAACCCCTTGCCACCACCATCACCAGTGAGTGAGTGAGTACGAACTTTATTGAGGTCCTGAAGAGAAAGAATTAAAGCGGGGCCGGAGGCCCCGCCAATCAATCCGGTGGCTCCACCCAGGTCGGGGCCGGTAGACAGAGTCCTTCGGCGACGAACCGGGCCCTCTGGACAGCCTTGAGCTGAGCGATGAGCTCTGTACTTCTGAGCGCTGAGTCCCAGGAGGACTGGTCAGGAAAGTCCGTGCCCGCGTTGGCAGGGCACAGCCATAGCATGTGTTCGAAGTTGTTGTATTCGTGGCCCCAGTGTGGGCATGCAGTAGGAAGGTCAGGATTGATCCTGCTTAGTGTTGTTGGTGTGATGTATGTCCTAGTCTGCAACTGTCTGTAAGTGACGGCCTGTGCTTTTTGGAGGTTTTGGTGAGGAGGAGGAAAAATTCTTCGTGCTAACCTATGATTTGAAGTGATTTCGTGGTATGATACGAGCGGGTCTTTGTTGTCTAGATCCCTGCAGGCTGGGTTGAAGCGAGGAGGCGGACCGCAGACGCGGAATGTGAGTTCTCGCGCCAGTTGGTGTGCCCGCTCGTTCGGATTACAATCAGGAGGTCCGGAAATGTTGCCCATGTGGGCCGGGAACCATGTGACGTGTGGGGACGTGAGATTGTCTCCTCCCGGTTCTTGGAAGATTTTGTTGACAACCGTAGCTGCTTTCCTAGAGACGAGGGCCGCCGAGAAGATTCTGATGGCTGTTCTTGAGTCCGAGTAAATGACGGAGGCTTCTTTGCAGCTTCGAAGGGCCACCGCGATGGCCATTTCTTCTGCTTCGTGAGTGAAGTTGGTAACCACCGTGGCTGCGTTGACGAGTGAGCCATGGGCGTCCACCACAGAGACCGCGTATGCGCCTCGAGTCCAATATCTGGCCGCGTCAACGAAGAGGACTTGCGTTTCGTTCGCGCTTGATGTTATCAAGGATTGCCTTCGCTCTCGCTTTTCTCCGCCCTTCGTTGTGGGTCGGGTGTATGTTTCTTGGTATTGGATCAACGGTTATTGACCTCTTGGCATTTGTGCATAGTTGCGACCTCTCTGGTGGCATGAAGAGGGGCTGTATGTCTGCTTCTAGTAATATCTCGATGCCCGCCTTTGTGAGTGAGAGCCGACTAATTTGGGCGGTTCGCTGTGCTTCAAAGAGTTCTGTTGCCGTGTTGTGTAGCCCCAATTGGAGGAGTCGTTCCGTGCTAGTGTTTCTAGGGAGGCTTAGAACCTTTTTCAATCCTGTTCTGATTAGTGTGTCGATTTTGTTCAGCTCCGTCTTCTTCCAGTTGAGGAAGGGGGCGGCGTAGGTTACGTGGCTGATGAGGAAGGCGTGAAATGCTTTCATCAGGTTGTCCTCTTTCAGTCCCTCTTTCAGTCCACCACCACCAATACCAACAGCATGGTTGCTTTGCGTCGCAATTTTGCAACGCGCAACACAGCGGGAGTAATGTAACCGAAATATTTCTTTGCTGTTCCTTTTTTGCGCTTAGCCATTGGCCCGAGCGATGCCCCGTTCATGTTATCACCGGAATAAATTAATCGCGAACAGAACGGTGAAGAAGATCAAGAGAATGAGGCAAAAAAAAAAGAAACTTTCCATTGTGAGCGTTCCACAATAAAAAAAAAAGGAATATACACAACAAAGAAAACGTGCTATCTTTTTTTTTCTTCTGTAGCTTCTTGCTGGTCCATCTGTACAGAAAATTGGATTGGCGAGTGAGAACTCATCTTTCGTTAAAAAGGGCACAGGCTGCTCGATACTTGTAGCGCCCAGCGGAATGGAGTTGAACGAGGGCAGAACACCCATGTTTTGATTACCGCGCTGGACGTTGAAAAGGCACAGAAAACCTGCCGCTCCTTATCACAATGGGCATTGAAAGAATCCAGGTCCCGCACTCCCACGGAAGGCGAAAAATCAGAGAGAGAAAAAAAAGCGTGGGCGACACACTTTATTATTTCTTTTAACTTTTTCCTTCGGGATCTCCCACGTGGAGACTTTAATGAGGTCGAACGTCGAGAGAAAAGGAGCGTCTGTTCTTGAATAGAAAGGTTGCAGACCGGGTGTCCCTTTTTTGTCGAGCCTTTAAAACTCAGCAGCGCGTTAAAAAAAAAAAAAAAAAAAAAAAAAACATAGGCGTAGGCACTCCTGCCTTCGAGTTCACAACGAATAATTTCCGTCACTGACTTAATGGGTTGGGCTGGCTCCGCGCGAACGCTTACCCGAAGGTAAAAATAAAAAATAAATTGTTTACCGTCACCTCATTTTGCGAGCGCTGTTAACTCTGATTCAGAGCCACGTGTGCATGTGAAACTTAGTAGACGTTATTTCCGGGATAGTCGGTTCATAGTTAGTTGTACCGTGAACACGATAAATACAAGAGAGGTGTAGGTCAGAGAGCTAACGTTTGTCCTGTTCTCTTTGGTGACCCGGCGGTGTTAGCGTTACGGTTATTCGCTTAGGCAAACGAGAGTGCGTTCGCCGGCGCATCTGCCTAATTGAGTGCCCATAAGTGTATGCGCGTGTAAAGGCCCCTTGCGCTGAAGCTTCTCATATATAGTTGAGTGCAACATTAGAAAAGCAGCCGAGCGAATGGTGGAAGCAAAATGGGAGCGACGCGATAAATATTCGCCGTGACATATATGGCAATCACTTATGATGGAGTGAGACAACTGTGTCCGAGACCTGAAAATGCCTAAGTGCGCGTGTTCCGTATGACAAGGTGCCCTTGAAATCGAGATTAGGAGTGCGAATAGTTCCGAGCTTCAGCTTGGCAAGCTCGGCGCGTAACCACTCAGACGAACGAAGAAGCGGGGGTTCTCGTCGTTTTTAATGTCTAGTTTTTCTTTGCATCCATAGCGATCGGTGTCGGCGACGCTGGTGTGATAAAAGACGCCATAGCGCCCTCTGGTCGGTGCAAAGAGCCTGGCAGTTTTCACGCGTGGGGCACTGTGTGTGACCGAGTGTAGTGCTATACCGATGCGTTCTTCTACTCATGTAGTCATACAGCGGTGATAGCGTTATTGTCAAGTCATTGACGCTGAAACCCCGGTAGTGAAAAAATAAAAAAAATAGCGTAACATGCACTAGTGGCGCAAGGCTAAGGAAACAGCGGAACTTATCGGCACCCAGCTGGTCCTGGCTTTACGGGTTATGCTTTTCCGGAATTTATTAATTATTGATCGCTTATCGATTACCTATTCATTGGCTATCGATTGGCTATCACAAGGTATTGGCCACGTATTTTGGCTAGGCTAAGCACTACCAAGTCATCCCCAGCATTTTCCAGAATTTCTTGATTATTGATTGATTATCGATTAGCTATCGTAAGGCATTGGCCACGTATTTTGGCTAGGCTAAGCACTACCAAGTCACCTCCAGCATTTTCCCGGAATTTATTGAATATTGAATGATTATCGAATAACTATTGATTGGCTATCGATTGGCTATCGATGACTGACTAAGCTTAAGTATAGTCCCAACCATGCTTAGCTAGACTTAGCCAGGCTCGTCTTCGCTGGTTCACATGGGTATGTGCCATATCGCGCTTGGACCCTTCCCGCACGGCCGCCAGGATCGGCCCACATCTTCTGTTCGCGGTTGACACATTACGGCCGGCTTAAACAGGTCCGCTCATAAAAACGAATGACGTTCCTAGCGTGGTTGGACGTAATGATGGTTAGAGGAGGCGAACTATACGAGTGCTCAAACCAGTATTTTGCGCATCTATGCCCCGCTATGCATCGCTCTATGTCTCGGCTTACGGAGGCGTTAACACTGAGGTCTTCCGCTGACGTCCATTGCAGTAGGCAGGGCGACTGTGATTGAACTGTCATCACTCGACAACTGGCGTTGTGTGTGTCGGTATGGAAATGACTTCTACTTTCTTCAAATGTCATGGTTAAGCGTTATTGTCAATAAAGGTCGCGCGACGCTTACGACACGCAATTATAAGATAATAAAACACGCCTATTGACTCGAGCACCTTGTCACACTGGGCTTCTTTCCAGGGCTCATCCGCTGGCGGTGGTTATAGCGTTCTCCTGCTGAACGTGCGGTCTCGGGCTCGATTCCCGGGCATGCCATCGTAAGTTTGATTTGCGTGAACTGCGAAAGCGCTCGTTTATACTACTTTGGCTGCATGGTAAATAACTTCTCGCGGTCGAAATTAGAGTCCAGAGCCCATGACTCATCATCATCATCAGGCTATATTTATGTCCACAGCAGGACGAAGGCCTCTCCCTGTGATCTCTAATTACCCTTGTCTTGCGCTAGCTGATTCGACTTGCGCCTGCAAATCTCCTAACTTCATCAGCCCACCTATAGTTTTCTGCCATCCTCCACTGCGCTTCCCTTCTCTTGGAATCCATTCTGTAACTCTTATGGTCCACCCGTTATCCATCCTACGCTGCTGCTCATATGCTGCTCCCCATAGAATAACTGAATGGGCCCAGTTTCGGGACGTCCAACCAAACAATTTTATGATTCCAAGAACCCAGATCCAAAGGCACCTGAACGTCTACGCCGAAAGTAAGCTTTCGCCGTCATGCGGCGACGGAAAAAAATCAGAGCCCTTCCACTACTGTGAAGATGGAAGGTCTGCTATAGCGAATATTGCTATAGTGAATTTATACATTATCGTTATTGACTATATTGAGCTTCTTCGGCATGTTCGTCAAAAAACAAGGGACACCGGCGTCTTGTTTTCGCCCGGCGCGACGGCCAAGTAGTGCGTTTGCTGCGCCAAGTCCGCTCCACCGTCATAGACTAGCGTATGAGCCACAGCGTTCATAGCCGCGGCACACTGCACGGCATCATCAGGATCCTGGAAGATGTGGTTAAACGAGCGTCCGTCCCATAGCGAGTCCAAAGGGCAACTGTTGATAACAGCGCTAGCGCGATCTCTACGTCACAAAAAAGGGGTCGGTTAGTGCGGCCTTGTCCGCGCACGTTGCCGTACGCGGCGAACAAGAGGTGCGAGTTGATGTGAGCAGCCAGGCACCAGAGACCCACGCCGCCTGCGGCGGCGGCGGCTGCACAGGCCGCGTTAATAACCGCACGCCAGGATGCGTCTGGGATGCTGCTCGCCTGCCCGCCCGCCCTCTCACCGACGACCGATAGACCGGCTAGCGTACGGCGCGAAGGAGGGTCAGCGTGAATCAATTTGGAGGCGGGGAGAAAGCAGCGCAGGATGCCCCCTTCTTCCTTTCCTCCCCATCACCCGGCTCTCCTTTCCCGTTGCCATGGAAACAATCCGGGTCACGTGTCCCTCCATTCGGGAAAGAGGGAGCGACGCCGAACGAGAGGGCGAACGCGTCCGAAGGAGCTCGTCGCGACTGGTCCGGGCCTCTGGAAGGGCAAGGGGGGTGGTTTCATCCGAGCCGCGGAAGATGGCGCATTCCGTGGTCGAGCGGCCGCATCGACGGCAGACGGTAAGTTGCTCCCTGCTCCATTCCGATGCTCTCGAGGGCCTCGCGGGCTTTAGCTCACGCGCGCTCTCGCGCGCTCCGCGAATCAGGCGCCTTGGCACGGATGAACGCGTGACTCCTTCGCGTCCGGCGCTTCCGCGACGCGCGACGGTGCCGCTGGCGAGCTCGACGCGTGAATCACGTCCGTCCCCTCAGTTCGCCTTCGGTGGCTGACGATGCTGCATGGACTGGAAAAGGCCGCAGCATAACGCGAGAGACACGCGATTCACCTTTGACTGCATATCCTCATCTCGTTCAATTCTCTTGTTTCTTTCACCTTCACTGGAAACGGAACAAAAGTGCGTGTTCTGTTGTCCGTTTTGAGTCGCTAGGGGTGCTGATCGGCTATCGGTAAGGGTATCGATAAGGCTATCGTATGTGCGGCGCAGACAGCCTGCAGTATTTTCCGAGATCGCAATGCCATGACAATGTCTAAATCACTCCAACGCGCCCGCCGCAGTGGCTTCGTGGCTATGGTGTTGCGCTGCTATAAGCACGAGGTCGCGGGATCGAATCCCGGCCGTGGCGGCGGCCGGGATTTCGATGGGGGGCGAAATACAAAAATGCCAATGTCCCGTGCACTGGGGGCACGTTAAAGATCCCAAGGTGGTCAAAATTAATCCGGAGTCCCCCACGATGGCGTGCCTCGTAATCAGGTCGTGGTTATGGCACGCAAAACCTCAGGATTCATTCATTCCCTTCAACGCGTGCAGCTGTGAGAACACACTACGCAAGTAGAGAACGCATTCGGGCAATCTCGAAAAAAAGATTTTCGTGCTTTGATCTTCCAACCGCAACAAAATAATGGTGTCTTTCTTAGTTCCCCACTCTTCAGTCGACGATACGACGAGCAGCCTCAGTTTCAACGTGTGCTCTACGCTCGCTTTACGACAAAGAGCAGCCGCCTGCTGGGTAAACGTGCGAAGCCTACGCACAGCATGCATCGTTCTATCTGCTTCTGGAGCATACGGAAACCCTGTGCTTTATCCAAGTGCTAGTCGTAGTCGTTTGCACGCTGATACAATTCATTCGCTTGCGCCGGTCGACCGTCTGCAGCTGCTCTCGGTACTTTCGGAATCAGACGGAGAGGGGAAGGCGGGGGAGAAAGGTCGTTTGGGAAAGAAGAACAAGACGGGACGTGCACGCCGGCGTGAAAAAGAGGAAATGCATCGATCGCGGAGAAGGCACTGTCGTTTTGCCCGGAGCTTTTGTTCCATCAATTAGGCAGCGCGCAGGGATTCAGTCCCGCGTGCCGGGAGGTCTTAGGCAGGCGACAACGACGGCCAGAATACGCACTATGAGGGGAGAAAAAAAATGGGGAAAGCGAGCTGTTACAGCTCTTGGTGTTCTGCTCCCGCAAGCGGCGCGAAGTGGCCCACGTGGCAGCAGCAGCAGCGTCGAAGCAAGTGACAACGCGCGCGTGCTGATTAGGTTCGTCTCACGTGGTTTGTATAGTCGTGCCGGGGAAACTGTGCTGTCTCCCGGCCGCTGAATACGGTTCACGACGAGGTCTGTTTATGTGTGTGTGTGTGAGGGGGAGGGGGGTATGTTTTGAATCAATTATTGCATTCAACGAGACTTTTATTCATCAGATTTTTTTTGTAGTTCTAGCGAGCAACAAGGGGCTTCTTGCTGATTAAGAGAGCCGTGCTTACGTGAAGGGCTTGCTGCCGCCACACCGTTGTATGCTGTTTTAGTTACTCGGCAAAGCGTGCACGTGAGAGTGCCTTTAGGAAGCTCGACTTGGTCACGCACGAAAGATGTTTACCCTATTAGCGGGTATACTTTCAATGGCACATACTGAATTTCTGTGCTTCCTTTCTTTCTCTATCTCTACTTTCCAGTCACTTTACATCCCCCTCCCCTCTATCCCCAGCGTGGGGTAGCAAACCGGATCTTCCTCCCTGGTTAACCTTCCTGGCTTTCCCCTTCTGTCTGTCTCTACTGAATTTCTAAAATATTTGTTACAAATCCCGATCTCCGTTAACGGTGTTATAATACCTTATGTATCCCACTACAGATTCTTGGGCATTATCATCGACCGCGGTTGGTCGTGGTCGAGGCACGTTAATATGCTGAAGCAAAAACTTGATCTGTTTTGACATGTTCTTCGCTTCGTAGCAGACATGGAATGGGGCCCCACGGAAGGCTCCTTACTACGACTTTATCAGTCTCTATTCGTAGGCTACATTCGCTACAGCCTCCCGATACTGTCAAGCTTGAGCATTTCCTGCTTACGGACATTAGAGAGCGTTCACGCGCAGGCACTCAAAATATGCCTTGGCTTGCCATGGCGTGCCTCCAACAAAGACACAATTGAGGAAGCCCGCGTATGCCCATTATCGGTATACCTTTCCCACGAATCACTTCGTGTATATCTACGCTTACTCACACGACACCATTGCCGTCCATTGACGTCCGTTCTGCATGAGCGGCGGGACAGCAGTTTCACAAGTGCACTCCGCTGCCATCTACCCCACATAACATCTGGCTGTGCCCTTCCACATCCCCCCGTCAAACCATCATGGGTGATGGTTCAACCTTCGGTATGCCTGCATGTCCCCGGCATGCTAAAGAAATCATTGGTTCCCATTAGCGGACTACAACAACTTGCTCTGGCATAATCTGGTCAGAATACCATATGTAATTTTCCATATGGTATTCCCAAATTTCTTGATCATTGATCGATTATCGATTAGCTGTTGATTGGCTATCGATTGGCTATCGATGACTGCCTAAGCTAAGTAGTCCCAACCATGCTTAGCTAGACTTATGCAGGCTCAGCTTCGCTAGTTCTCAGGGGTATATGTGACATTGCGCTTGGACCCTTTCTGCAGAACTGCCAGGATCGACCCACATTTTCTGTACGCGACCCACGGACTAACTTTGCCCATCAACGCCACTCGTGGACCGAACTCGTGCTCCCGAGACGATGCGTAGCTGAGAGCGGGGCGCACTATAGCCACTGCGCGCTTTTGGAGCTTGTGTGGGGTTTTTCGCGCTACGCAGACTTTCAGTGGCTGCGACTTTGCACGCATGTCGGATGCCATCACAGGCAGTACTGTAGAGGACGAAGACGACGTCGTATGCGTCGGAAAGAAGCAATCACCCATAGTGTGTATCAGCTACAGGATGAGGAAATAAAGCGAAAAGGCCTGTACACACACACACACACACACACACACACACACACACACACACACACACACACACACACACACACACACACACACACACACACACACACACACACACACACACACACACACACACACACACACACACACCACACACACACACACACACACACACACACACACACACACACACACACACACACACACACACACACACACACACACACACACACACACACACACACACACACACACACACACACACACACACACACACACACACACACACACATATATATATATATATATATATATATATATATACTCCCAGGGTTAATTTTAGTAGTAAACACATAAATACCCAGGAAAGTGGATGGGAAAACGGCGCTGCGGTAGCTCAATGATAAGAGCATCGCACGCGTAATGCGAAGACGTGGGGTCGTTCCCCATCTGCGGCCAGTTGTTTTATTGCGATAGCAATTATATGGACACTTCAACCGGATTTCTGCCGTCGGCGTCGCCGTCGCCGTGAGGTTCCCTATAGATAAAATCTTCGCCGCGCGCCATATGCCCGAGCGGAAGCGTGCGGGGATGCGCGCTATCACGGAGAGCGAACGCACTCAATCTCCCACGCGCAAGCAAGGAAGCGGGAAGCCAGCGCCGGAGGGAGAGGGGGGGGGGCGCACTTCTACTCTGCCAACAACCGCGCTCGTCGCTCGCTCGCACCGTCGCTTATCTCCACACGGCTCTGACCTTTATGCGCCGTGCATTCGCCGCTCAGTTTCCGTTGAAGCGATAGACCGCACGTACCTTCGCCCGTTGCTGCGGCGTATGCGCTTGCTGCCAGCGTTTTGACAGTCGTTGTCTGCAGTCATTCAGTGTGATCTATTCGTGTTTGTTTGTGCGCGTTCACACCACGCTTGTTCATTCAGTTAGTAATAGTCGGGCCACATTTTCCAACGCACGCTACAAATGCAATGCTGCCCGGATCGGCAGTGCAGCGCTAAAGGTGTGTCCCTTCGCACGCGCTGCTCACGGGCAGCGCTTCTCATCAACACCACCGTTTCACACGCGCCTTCTCGTGGTCATCGAGTCTCTCTTCATGTCGGTCTACTTACGCCGCAGCACACCTGTTTACTTAATCAGCTCATGTTTACTACAATTCACATTGCTACCAAAGCCGCTCAGCTTAATTCGTATGACATTGCTGTGTTGCTATCGCATTCATTGCTTCGCCCTTAGGGCGAGACTGTGACACTTTTTTTCATCCACTTTATTTTCCATTAATTTATCATTTCTTTAATTGAATTAGTAAGTGCAAGTAATTTCCCCTTGTTATATATATATATATATATATATATATATATATATATC
This sequence comes from Dermacentor silvarum, assembly GCF_013339745.2. NCBI lineage: Eukaryota > Metazoa > Arthropoda > Arachnida > Ixodida > Ixodidae > Dermacentor > Dermacentor silvarum. Next base: position 233,757,709 of record NC_051156.1, read on the forward strand.
TTTTGTGTCTCGCTATATAGCGAACAACGACATTATTCTAGAGAGAGAGAGAGAGAGAGCGAGACAACGAGGGCGACAAAACTATATTTCGAAACGATGACAAATTGGTTTCTGTCGTCGGTGCCGTAGTCCAGCTTAGTGGTACCGAGCCGAGCTTTACTCAGATACGAACAGCTTGCTGTCGCACTGCTTATGCTGTATGTATATTACAAATGATGAAAATAACGCTAACTTGGGGTGGGCATATTTAGCGGCTACCTCAGCCAGCCCCTCCCCCCTTCCGCCCCCCCCCCCCCCCCCCTGCGCTGATTACACTTATCCACAGAAGCGAAATTTTCGAAGGAAGCCATTATCAGATGGAGGACTTCAACGGGCGAAGCCTTATTTGCCTTTAACGAATTGCTCGTCTAACTGGCAGAGACAAGGCGCAGAGCTGTCAAGTCCAAGTCTTATCGTGTTCGCTTTTACTCCCTTTAGCAGCAATCAAAGTTTACTTTTTTGCCTTAATTTGGCTCATTGACGCAATCACAGCGTGTTTTCTGTGTGGACACGGTTTTGCTCTAGCATCTTTCTTGTGCTTTGCTGTCATCCGGTTCTTTGTTTAAGGGTTGCTGTCAATGCCTACAAGATCTAAACACCATTGCATCTTTCTATTTCCGTTGTCCTTTCTTGAGTGCAGCTTCTTCAAGACTAATGAAATTTTCGCCACCTCTTCGATAAACGGCTGCCGTGACGATGGTTGCCGTATTTCTGTCCTGGCGAAGTGGGCGTAAGATTGATTGCGATTGGCAGACTGTGGATTGCGCAACATCAGGATTGCGCTTGGCAGACTGTGGGGTGTCTGCTCCCATAGCTAGCATGAGCAAGACGTCATCTGAACCCAGTTTCTGATGGCTGTAGAGCTGAACGAGAACGTGATGATCATATAATCGCTTAATATGCGAATGCTACTTCAAAAGAAACACTAGCAGTTGTATATGGAGGTTTGTATTAGGTAGTGTCACGGGTCTATGCTTGCGGCTTTCCGAAACGCGCAATGTTTTTATCAGTATAGCCCTTGCATTTCGGGTATTCGGTGTACACACTGTTTTGTTGTGGCAAGAGCTAAGTGGCATGCGTCTTATTCTTTTTTTCGCGCACCCATTTGGGTTAGGATTGCCAGAATCGCATCACAACAGATGAAAGTCACTGTCGGCAGGCTCTATTAAGCAGGAATGGAGACCACATCACCGAAAACAAATGTCGATAAATCAATCAATCAATCAACAAGCTGGGAGCTACGTGATTACGTATCAGAAGATTATACACTATTACGACTATATGATTACGTTGGACTCCACTGACATTTTTCAAATGACCATGCAACTAATGATAATTGATAATTGTAGCTTTGCCTACAGCCTGTATTGCGGTAAGTGTCGGTTGTATATATATATATATATATATATATATATATATATATATATATATATATATATATATATATTGCCGCGAGATAGGTCGTACTTCAAATATTCTGTCTCTACGTGCTATCCGATATAACTGCGCTCTTAGTTTTTCCTACAAGAAAACAATTTTGTGGAGGCAGCGCCAACGTTACAGTCTCTAATTGTAGTCTTAAGCAAAGGACGAGGCAGTATATGTTTCTGTGTTTTCCTGAAACCAGACACACGGTCATAATCGAGAGAGATCCGAAGTAACGACGGCGTTTATTGCGCAGTGAGGGAGAACCTACGCGGTCGTTGAAAATAACAGCGCGAAGCAAGCAAGTGAAACAGCACAATGTGCCTCCCCGTTTTCTTGACTTCTTTCTGTTTTTTTTTTTCGTATAAGGCTATATATAGGACGGACCTGCTTTTTGCACGCTGCAATGTGATGGTGTCCGTTAAAGCACTCAGTTTTGCGTATTGCTGAGTTAGTTCGTTTATCCCGCTTGCAACCGGCACCAGAGAACGCGATAGATAAAGAAACCGTGACACCTTGCGCGCCTCGGGACTGTGTCTGTTTTAGAGTTTCATACAACGATCACTAGAATGAAATGTGGCGCTAGTGTCTGCGGGATCTGCAAGCGAGGTGGCTCAGCCAGCATAGTAACGGTGGCTATAGAGCATGGATTTGTCTTAACTTCGTCCTTATGCCATTAAACGGCTTCGTGACTTTGCAAAATAATAATTTTTCATGCATAGGTACTGCGTCATGCATACATAAATACACGGTATTAAAATTGTGCGGCGGCAAGATTCGAACGCAGGACCTGTAGCACAGAAGCCCGATATTGAAACCGTTACGCTACGGACGCGAGGACAAGCGGAACCACTGCAACTATAGCAGCGATCATGCGTGTTCACTGAGTTTCATTGCCTTCAGCGTTTAAAGAAAAGCTATAGATTGCTTCAAAATTTAGGCCTTTAAAGGCTGATAAATCTAAGTAAACGAAGCCACAAGCATGAAGATGAGACAAATCCATGTACTACCCAAGGAGGTTGAAAAAAAAAATTGTACTACCCATAATTCCCATGGCGATTGAACGATAGCAGCGCCACAGTTCCCTCTAGTGTAATTGTAGGAAACTCTATCGTATCGGTCTCCTTGCTAGTGGTCCCTCCTCTGCTCTGGCGCCGGGTTTGCAGCACTCGATTCTTTCTGGTTTTCGATTTACTTACATTTAGAAGAAGAAATTTCTTTCCACGGAAAGCAGTGTTAACGGCGAAGTTAGAAAAAGAAAAAAAGTGTCCGAAATCAGAGCGCAGGTGGTTAACGTTTTAAACGGAAAAGATGGAATAGTAATGAGACCGCGTGGTTGGAGGGGAAGCAGCAAATAGAACGGGGAGAAAGAAAGGGCTACAACGGCCAGGAGACGGATGATGATGAAAGAGCGGCCGAGCTAGCGTTTGTGTTGCGTTCAGCCTGCATTGTTCCCATTAGGACCCATGGTGATTTCAGCGAGCAGGGACCAGTTATTGTAGGTTACACGATGCTGCGGCCAAGACCGTCGACGTAGATACTTTCGTGACTTCGTTTTATTTGAGTACTGAAGGGCCTATATAATACATCAACCATAGGGGTCTGGCGGTGTCCACAGTTCGAAGACAGGCTCCAAGACAATTACAGCCCCGATTTCCTCACTCGACTATCTCAAAGTTAAGGTGGTGCCCAAGCACACCAATAACCAGAACGATTTTTATTCGGTGCGGCTTAGTAAAACATGGCACACGCAGGTAACTAAATTGACAAACACAGTTCCCATGCAATACCGCTTATACAGTGTGTCATAGCTATCACGCAGCATGATTTAAATAAAGAGGAACGGCGTTACGCAAAGCAAACCTAGTGCGTATTGTTTCTCGTGCAGTGAAGTAGCCGCCAGCAATTTTTTCGTTACTGTGATTTAATTAGTTAATTGTAATTAATTATCAAACTCGAGAAGTACGGTCCTAATTATCAAAGTGTCAATGAGAAAATTGTAGAGCAACATGAAAAACTCCCGATACAGCTTTCTGTTGCGCAATACGTGCTACATAAATATGTTTTTCCGAGCGTGAAAGATGCCCGCGAATACACGCAAAGCAGCTCGAGCGGCCAGTCGCGTGACAATTCTGCGTGCATTCGCGGGCTTTTTTCACACTCGGAAAAGTACATTTATGCAGCACGTATTGAGCAACCGGATAGCTGGGACACCCTGTATATTTCAATTCAGCGCAGTGGCTCGGTTGCTATGGCGTTCCGCTGCGGACCACAAGGTCGCGGGCTCGATTGAAAGTTGTAGCAGCCACATGGGGCCGGGACGAGCAACGAGTCTGTAGCGACATAAAAGATGCTGCAGCCCTCCACGACCATTGCAGGCGGAACATATCGGCTAATGTCAAAACTACATTTCAAGTACTTCTCGTGTAGGCGACGTGAAATCTGATGCGGTGACGACGGCCAAATAACCCGTATCCCCCCCTTATCGTCCCATATAAACCCATAGAAGAATGCGATAAAATTATACATGGTACGTGGCTCTTTTCTTAAGCTATGAATGTGTTGTCACAACCCATGACATAACGAGAAGCCATCGCGTAGTCTTTTCGCGACAGCTCTCCACCGTCGTGCCTCTCGATCTTTTTGTCGGCTGCTTTGGAATACGAAGCCCATGTTGACAATAAAAGTCACCTATCGCCGCTCCAGAAGCAAAATGAAGCTGTATAACTGGATCGTATACTTTCTTCTAGTTCCATTTTAATGTACCTAATTTGGCGAATGGAGATTAAGCGTTGTACGTCTAAGCTAAAAGCCACTGAGGAAAAGTATATAATATCTTAGGGCACAAAGTGGGTTTCGGTACAACCTTTTGAAAAAACTAACTTTGTCACAAAAAAGTAGGTTGTAAGGACCATGCGTATGTTTGTTTTGATGCCATCCGCAACCAACGCGATGCCGAACTGCAACTGAACGTGAGTGTTATTCAGCACTGGATGTTGAGCGTTGCATTAGAAATGCCCAACGGTGTTCCGCGAGGGATGTTGCAAAAGAGATGCTTGATTTTGGTTTACATTCGTTGAAATCGAATAAAGTTTGCTGACGGGTATTCACATTCTGAGCAGGTACGTTTGCGTTCTCTTGCTAGGCGAGTTCGGCTTTCGGCCCGGTTGCAAGATACGCCTTTGGTGCCGGAGAACAGCGTCGCCCCGCCTCCCTCCATCCCTCCCTCCCATACCCCCACGGCCTTTCGCGCGACGGTCGCGTTTGCTTTCCGCCGTGCGTTTGCTCTCCGTGATAGCGCGCGGGGGAGTTCGCCCTCCGTGATAGCGCGCGTTCCCCGCGCGCTTTCACTCGCGCATACGGCACGCGGCGACTATTTTATCGCCCTTGGAATCTATACGGAACGTCATGGCGTCGGCGACGACGACGGCGACGGCGACGCCGACGGCAGAAATCCGGTTGAAGTGTCCATATAATTGCTATCGCAATAAAATGTAGGTTGTAAGGATCACGCGTATGTTTGTTTTGATGCCATCAGCAACCAACCCGATGCCGAACTGTAGCTGAACGTGAGTGTTATTCAGCATTAGATGTTGAGCTATGCATCGGAAATGCCCCACGGTGTTCCGCGAGGGAAGTTGCAAAAGAGATGCTTGATTTCGGTTTACATTCATTGAAATTGAATAAAGTTTGCTGGCGGGCATTCACATTCTGAACAGGTACGTTTGCGTTCTCTTGCTAGGCGAGTTCGGCCTCCGCGACCAGATGGCAAGCTGCGGACCTACGCGCTGAGAAGCAGACTAAGCTACTGCAGTATGAAGGAGATCTAGCAAATAATTCGCATACTGAGGCCAAAGGGTTTCGAGCAATAACAACTTGTGCTACCATACGCGTATCCGGAAGCTTAAGATAGTGATCAAGCCTGCTCCCGGACCGCTGAAGTTTGGCACCTCAGATCGTCATTTAAAGTGTTCATCTGTGACAGTCTGCTAATGACACTAGCGACGAAGTGCACTCGCTCAATGTGACTCTAAATTGGCCCTTGTGACAGGGGCATCACTTTCTAATAAAATTCTGTGCAAGTGTAAAGAGAAGCAACAACAACAACTGTTAGACAGAGACACCGTGAGGTCAAGTATTTATTAGGACAGCAACACGAACATAACAGACAGAAACGATTCAGTGGCTTTGCCTTATAAAGCGAGCCTGAGTGTAACCGAGGCATGTCATTGGCTAGCGATACAATAGCACACGTGAACAGTGACCGCGAACATCAGATACGCGGCGCACAGTAACAAAGTAAGAACACTTGATAAACGGTGCACCGATACAACAACAACAACAACAACAACAACAACAACAACAACAACAACAACAACAACAACAACAACAACAACAACAACAACAACAACAACAACAACAACAACAACAACAACAACAACAACAACAACAACAACAACGACGACGACGACGACGACGACGACGACGACGACGACAACGACAACAACAACAACAACAACAACAACAACAACAACAACAACAACAACAACAACAACAACAACAACAACAACAACGACGACGACAGCAACAAAACATCAAAGACGACGACGACGACGTTGAAAGAAAAAAGAAGTAACGAAACAAAGCAATGGTTATCGCATCGGGCAGACGGCACGCCAGAGCCGGCTCCCGAACGATCTTTCCAATTGCTCCCCCTCCTTTCGAATGCCGCGGCAATAACTCTAAATCTTCCGGCAACGTCGACGCAGATAGCAATTTCGAACCGAGTGCGATACTCTTAAGCGTGGACTCGCGCAGGAGAGCGAAACAAAAGCGCTTCAGTCGGGCCTGCTTGGTCTTCCGGAAAAGCAAAGCAGACGCTGGTCAGATATCGCGCAGTAAAGAGAAACCGTTCACAACAGCCGTTCTTTACGGCCTCGGGCAATAAAAAAAATATGTCTCTACAACAGCGGTGGCAGAGCTGGCAAGCCGTGGATAGACTGCAGGATGCAGCAGCGCGTTTTCGTTGTTGCACATCCTCGGGTATGTGTATGGGTACGACCATATCGCTACAGGGTGCAGTGCGCGGGATAGTGTGAGCAACAGACTGGAACGGGAGAGAAGTGATTACGTTGTTTCAGGATACGTCGTTTCGATACTGCTTCCGTGGATACCGACTGTGAGTCTATATAATTTATCGGTAGTAGCGTTGAGCGTAGCCGACGGGGGAGAAGTGATTAACCGAGCTTATAGTTTATCGCAGCAGCCCCGCTGCCGTGTTTGCATGGGTCGTTGCATATAAATAGGGGACTCTGGTGTACATGGCTCTTTCAGGTAACCCACTCGTTGACTTCCGCTCAAGTATTGCACAGAGAGAGCACTGTGTAGTGCGTTACGTTTATATCACAATTGCGAGCAATGATCTACCTGTTTAGCTCACAATAAAGCCGAAATGCGCATCGACTGTGGCGACGCACCGCAAAGTGAGCGGGGCGGGAGCCGAAGAAAGCTATCGCTCTCAATTTAATAGAGGACAACTTGATTTCTGAGAGCAAACTAGCTTGCCGCAGAAGCTGAAGCCGCTGAGTGCGTAAAAACAGCGAAAGTAGTCACAAATAGGTTTGCAAGTTTATGGCGTTGAAATGTGTACTACCAACTGGAAGAAGAAGAGTACTACATTTCGGCGGATCTCGACAACAGACGGCCAGTATATTTTGGGGATAAGCGCGCCCCGAAATCGTTAGCCCAGGCGGCGGAAAATCGCGACACTACGCCACCACAAACAAAAGCATATAAGCTCGCAGATGCCACAAAGATCTCGCGCGACAGCACGTACTCCTCAAAGCTACGAGGGGTGATCAAAAAGTTTTGCAACTCGCATATCAGGAAAACTGCCAGACCTTGGAAAAAAAATATTTTTCAACGTAATCTCCCCTCACACTAATGCACTTCTCCCATTTTCCTGGAAGGGTTCTGCCACCTTGCAAAAAAAAAAAAAAGGCTGTTTTCCTGGTTGTCAAGCCACTCCTCTGTGGCAGTTTGAAGCGAGTTCAAGTCATGAAACCTCGTTCCCTTGAGGTGTTTCTTCAAATTGGGAAATAAATAAATGTCACTCGGGGCCAGTCGGGACTGTAGGGTGGGTGGCCCAGCTGTTCGAAACCACACTCTCGAATGGCAGCCTGGACAACGCGAGACCTGTGAACCGGGGCGTTGTCGTGCAGGAGGAGGAGACCTCTTGTCACTAATCCTATGGGCGTTTTTTCACGATGGACTTACGCAGTTTTCGAAGAAAGTTGGCGTAGTATTCGAATGTAACTGTCCTACTGTTTTCAAGATTCTCAATGAGCAGGATCCCCTTTGCGTCCCGCAAAACGTGTCGCCATCACTTTCCTCCCTGAGCGTTGGGTCTTGAATTTTTTCGGGGGAGGGGACGTCGAGTGCCTCCACTGCATAGACTGCTGTTTTGTTTCTGAGTCCCACTTATACAGCCACGTCTCATCCCCAGTCACAAGGCGGGAGAGATAATCTTCTGGGTCTCTTGAATAGAGGTGCAAGAGTTCCCTTGAGGAATGCATGCGGTGGTGTCAATCTTGCGCGGAGAAGTTCCGTGGCACCCATCGTGCCGAGACCTTCGACATACACAAACATCGTGGATGATGGTGAAAGCACTGCCATAAGAAATGCTCAATTCTCCAGCAACTTCGGACACCTTGATTTGGCGATTATTCATGATAAGGCTCTCTGATGAGGCTGAATGGTCCAAACCGGTTGAAATAGTCGGCTGCCCTGACCTTGGGTCGTCTTCCACGTGCACACGGCCACGTTTAAACTCATTGAACCACCAAGTCACTGTTGTATATGAAGGACATTCACTGCCATACACATTCACCATCCTACTGTGGATTTGTTTCGCGGAGCTTTCTTATTTGCACAAAAATGTGATAACTCTCCGGTATACTCGAGCTTGAAATCAGTGGAAGTCGCCATGTTTGAATGACTGATGCAGACCAAGTAACGAACTGGACGGCTTGATATTCAGACCTTGCTAGGCTGCAGAGATGACCTAAACAAAAGTTAGAGAGCAATATCACTGTCAGATATTTGGTTATAGCTAAGTTGCAAAACTTTTTGATCTCCCTCTATGTTTATGCTGATTTAATGTGTGAGACCGGGCTATAGTTGGTAATGCACGATGTAGACTGGCCGACAGCAGATAAAAGGACGGAAAGGCACGACGGAGACAAGCGCTTGCCTCCGTCGTGCTATTCCGTCCTTTGTCTGCTGTCGCGCTGTGCACACCACTATGTTAATGAGTTCGGTGACAAATGCAGCCCGCAACTAGGTTTCGAGAGAGTACGTTTCGTTAGCGGCGAACGTCCGAGTACAATGACGGGCGAAAGAGCCACGTAAGTCAATTCGGTTTATTGAAGGAATGGTGCGCTTGACGGCGTAAATATGTTGCAGTGAAAATATTCACGTAGCGTTTGCTGTCTCACTGCGCAGTTCAGGCAAGGGCAGAGCTAGTGACTTGCGCATCTGCAGAAGGTTTACAGATGGATATACGTATACGCCGGCTAGATATATGTTGCGCTCTCCTGTGTTGAGCCATGTCGGACAAAGACCAAGTTTCCTTGAAAGGAAAGTCTGCGGGTGACTTCGAGAAAAACCGCTTCCGCGGTAAAATCAGAGAGATAACTCAGTGGCCAAACTATGGTTTGCAGCATACATCGAGGGCAATACTGCGCGACGGCGCTTTGGAGGCGTTCTTGTCTAGGGATAGATTGAAAGTTTAGAGGAAAAGAGGAATGTGAAACATTTGTCACAGTAACCATATGATAAAATGGGCCTTAGAGAAACCTCCCAAGCGCCATACAGGGTAAGTCGGCGATACGAGGAAAGAAATAAAGTCACAGGCCTGCGCGGCACACGCAGCACAGTCACAGCGTAAGCTGGTGGAGCGGCTCAAGAGTAGCTCCAATTTCGGCACCACGTACACCGGGGTCTTTGCGACAAAGTCTCTTCGCCTGGTTTTGGCGAGAACAATCTGAACTGCCAGCCCGGCGTCGACGGCAAGCTGCGGCTTGTAATGCTCTCTGCACAGCAGTCTGCTGAGCCCGATGATGCCTGGCCGCGCAGGCCTGTGACGTTTGCAGGCACCTTAACTAGATGGCGCCGCCATACTGGCGGAGGCTGCGGATCGCGTTCTTTTTTTTTTTTGATTGCGCGCCTCGTCTGAATGGCATCGTCTGCGCATGCGCACGCTGCGCTTGCAGGCGCCTTAACTAGATGGCGCCACCATACTGGCGGAGGCTCGGATCGTTCGCGCTCTGTTTAAAGCGTATTTTTCCGGTGCCCGATAGCAAGCGCTTGCGTGGCTCAGTGGTAGAGTATCTGGCTCCCACGCAGCGGGCGCGGGCTCGATCCCGACGCGATCCCAGCGATAGCGGTTACGATCGCCGGACGCCGTCGGCGGAGGCGGTGGCGGACACTATCGCAAACCGAAAAGGCTATTGGAATGAGCCGTTTCGGTTCGCGATGGCGAGGGAGGCAAAGGTGTGTCCATGCTCCTTGCATATTCCGGCTCGTCTCGAGCTAGAGCCTGGAAAGCGTGAGAGAAAGACGAATGACATACTTTCCGTACACGCCTCTCAATCCTGTAACTCATATCTGGACACCCTTTCGATTTCCGCGAAACTTTCTGTTCGTCTCCACCGTTTTACGATTTGAGCAAACGTCCGCTCTCACTGATCGTTCCATTTTGGTGCCTACGATTCGTTCCTACTGTGTGTGACAGAGCAGTAAACAGCATCAGATGTAACTCGGCAGTCTTTGTTTAATTTCATTCAGTCTAATATTATGCTCAGTGTGGACGATCCTGGAAGGCGTATACGTAACACGCATACCGATGACGGTTACGTATCGTGGCCGTGTTATGTACAGCGTGTAAGAAATCGGAAATACGAAATTGCTCATACAACTCGGGCATCATCTCATTCCGGTTTGCGTACCTTTTAGGCGGCGCTGTAATCGCTTTTCTTCTTGCTTCCGTTCTCCTAATGTCTAAAATTGCATCACTATAGTAATTTTTTTGAGTGTTTCTCTATGGATATATGTGCCTATTTTCTTTTATCCTAAAATAGACAAAGCAAACGCTTACGTGTCTCGGATAGAAAAAATAAACAAATAAGCAACGCGTGCCTATGCGCCATTCATTCATTCCTGTTTTGTTTATCAGGCAGTGTCGTTATTTGGCGCTGCAGAATAAATTTGCGCGGCCTCTAAGGCTAATGCTCGAAAATCCGCACTGAAACGCTCCGCGTTATACGAAGAGAATGGAAGTTTTGAAAGCTCCGGGGAAGGATTGTCCCGCTGAGCCCGACGGCGACACTTATTCAGGGCAGGCATTGGCCTCCGGCCGACGCGCGGATATTATTTGTTGCTTCGTTTATTTTTTGTTTCTTTCGGCTGGGATGCTATGTTATCCCGCGCTTTACCCCTTGGTCCTCATCCATCCTTATTTTCGCACGCGTATAGGTTGTCGGGCTGGAGCGACAATCAATACGACTTAGGCACGTGCCCCAAGCTCTGACGCGTTGAGGCGAAGCCGCGACCTCTGCGCGCATATCTGCATGCCGTTAACAACAGCAGTTGTAGTTGCAGTGGCGATAACAATAACGACCGTGCGTGTTTGTATATCGCGGGTGATTTGATTGATAGGCCGGATTATGGCGCAAGAAGCTTGACGTCCGCTTCTGCCAACAGCCAAGCAAGTTACTTGATGAAACACTGAAACAATTGCTATGGCAATAAAAACAATAACAGAAAACTTAGGGTAAAACTGTATAGAGAGGGCTGTTTTTATTGCCATAGCAATTATATGAACCCTCCAAGCGCATTTCTGCCATCGGCGCCGGCGTCGCCGTCGCCGTGATATTCCATATAAAGTCCAACGGCGATAAAATGGTCGCCACGCGCCGCGCGCTGTACGCTGTGTGCGCGAGTGAAAGCGTACGAGGGTAAGCCGGCAATCGCGGCTCAATGTAGCGCAGGCGAAGGAGGAAGGCAGACCGGAAGCGCGCGGTCTTCTTTCGCGTGCGAGGCACGAAGGCGAGGCGACGGAGAGGGAGCGGGGGGGGGGGGGGGGGTTGCTTAATGCTCCGTCGGCTGCTGCTCACGAAGCTGCCGCCGGGGTGCCGTATCTTGAAAGCGATCGGCAATGTTGGCGAAGTGCGCGCCCGCGTGGGCCTCATCTTCAAAACGATCTGCGATGGGGACAAAGTGCATGCGCCGAGTGCCGGTAGCTTCGCATGCGCTGTGCTTTCGACGTTTAGTTTGCGTTGAAGCGAGACGAGAGACTGCGGGCTGCTGCTGGCGCGCTTTCTCACACCGGCGTTTTCACAGCCAGTTTCCGCGGTTATCGAGCGAGATGTGTTCATGTTTACCTGTGCGCTCGTGGCACCGTGGTTGTCTATCAATCCGAGCCCTCCACTACGGCGTGCCTCATAATCAGAACTGGTTTTGGCACGTAAAACTCCAGAAAGAAGAAGAAGAAGAAGAAGAAGAAGAAGAAGAAGAAGAAGAAGAAGAAGAAGAAGAAGAAGAAGAAGAAGAAGCGAATGTTTGCAACTTTATACCGCCCATTAAACTACTATCCTTGCTTCGTATAGCTTTCTACTAATTTGCTATCGAAATCGATGCACTGCTACTTTTTTGAAGACCATACAGAATTTTTAAGCACCCCCGTGGCAGATAGCATAATTCCAATCATTGAGCTGGATTACTCCAAGAGGAATGATCTCTATTCTTGTTTTCTCCTAATGTCAACTAGAATATCGGCTATCCCCGCTTGCTCTCTGATCCACATTGCTCTCTTCATGTCTCTTCACGTTACGCCTAACATTTTCATTCCATAGCTGCTTGCGTGGTCCTTAACTTGCTCTCGAGCTTCTATAAATAGCATCTAAGTTTCTGCCCCATACGTTAGCACAGGTAGAATGCATTGATTGTACATTTTTCTTTACAGCGACAGTGTTAAGCTCCCAGTCAGCATTTGGTAATGCTTGCCGTAGGCACTCTAACACGTTTTTATCCTTCTGTAAATTTCCTTCTTATGATCAGGGTCCCATGTGAGTAATTGACCTAGATAAACGTGGAGGCTGACTGGAGATCATGAATTATTGTTCCCTTGCCAAGCTATTGAATATTTACTTTTTCTTCTGCCTGATATTCTGCAATCATACTCTTATACATTCTCGGCTAAGGTCCTCAATTATTTGTTGCAGTTTATCCCCAGTGTTGCTGAACAATACAATGTCATTTGCAAACCTATGGTTGTTGAGATATTCGCCGTTGACCCTTACTCCTAAGCCTCCCTAGTCTAACAGCTTGAATATTTCTTCTAAGCATGCAATGAATAGCATTGGACAGATTGTGTCTCATCTCCTGACCCCTTTCCTGATAGGTAATTTTCTAATTTTCTTGTGGAGAACCATGCATCTGTGAAATGTACATATTTCCCAAGATATTCACGTACGCCTCCCGTACTCCTTGATTACGCAATGCCTCCATGACTCCTGGTATCTCTACGGAATCAAATGCCTTTTCATAATCTATGAAAGCCTTATAGAGAGGTTGATTATACTACGCGGATTTCTCGATTACCTGATTGATGGCATGGATATGGTCCATTGATCCTGATTCTATTGGAAATTATTTTGGCAAATATTTTATACAATACTGAAAGCAATTAAGCTAATGGGCCTAGAATTGTTCAATTCTTGAACATCTCCCTTCTTACGCATTAATATAATGTTGGCATTTTCCAGCTCTCTGGCACACGTGAAGTTGTGAGGCATTGCGTATGAAGGGCCGCAAGCTTTTCAAGCTTGCTATCTACCCCATCTTTTATTAAATCGACTGTTATTCCATCTTCTCCAGCCGTTTTTCCCCGGGTCATGTCTTGCAAGGTCCTTCTAACTTCACAGATAGTTATAGAAGGAGCCTCTGTATCCTGTTCATCACTACTGCCAGTGAAAGTAGCTTGACTGCTCTGGGTACTGTATAGGTCAGTATAGAATTATTCCGCTGCTTTTACTGTCATCGAAATTGCTGATGATATTACCTTGCTTATCTTTCAGTACATACATTTTGCCCTGTCCTGTGCCAAGATTTCTTCTCACTGAGTTCATGCTGCGTCCATTTTTTATTGTTTCCTAAATCTTTTCCACGTTATAATTTCGAATATCCCTTACTTTCTTTTTGTTGACCAATTTTGACAGTTTATCGAATTCTATCTGATCTCCTGAGTTGGACACTTTCATGCTTTGTCGCTTTTTGATTAGGTTCTTTGTTCGTTTGGGAGAGCTTACCTACTGGTTGCCTTGGTGCCTTACCTCCCACTTCAATTGCTGCTTATGATATCAGCCTAGTTACGGTTTCATTCATTACCTCTATGTTATTCTCATATTTCTGTTCTAAAGCTGCATATTTGTTTGAAAGCACCAGCCTGAATTGGTCTTCTTTTACGCTTACTGCTTCTAGGTTGGCCTGTTTCTTCTTGACTAATTTTACTATTTCTCTTCAAATTGAGAGAAATCCGAGACCTCACTCACCTATGGTCACTGCACTTACCCTACCTAACACTTCTACATTCTTCACTATGCTGGAATCGGCTCAGAGTACGAAATCTATTTCATGTCATGTTTCTCCATTGTGCCTGGCTTTTTCAGGCCTACTTTCTGTTACTGAGCTTCCTGAAGAAGGTATTCATTATTAGGGGTCGATTCCTTTCCGCGAAATCTACCAACATCTCTCCTCTAGTGTTCCTAAAATCGATGCCGTAGTTGCCAATTGATTGTTTCCCAGCCTGCTTTTCTCGCACTTGTGCATTGAAGGCGGCCATAACTGCAGTATGCTGAATTTGCACCTTTCTCATTCCTAATTCAGCATGTTCATAAAGCTGTTCTATTTCTTCATCATCATGACTCGATGTTGATGCGTACGCTTGTACTGTCTTTAATCTATATCTCATGTTTAGCTTGGTTACGATGAGTGCTACCCTCTCGTTAACGCTGTAGAATTCCTCAATGTTGCCAGCTTCGTCATTATGGTTTAGAAATCCTACCCCGTGTTCTCTCTTATCTGGAAGACCACTATGTAGCAGAGGACGTGGCCGTTGGTCAGTACTATATAAGCCATACCGGTTCTTCTAACCTCACTGAGGCCAATAATATCCCACGCAACGCCTGCTAATTCCTCAAAGAGCCCTGCTAAGCTGGCCTCACTCGAGAGGGTTCGTGTGTTAAACTTTGCCAGCTTAAGTTTCCAGCGGCGGCATGTCCGCATCCAGATTTTCTCAGCAACCTTTGCCGCGTCGCAGGTCTTAAATAATATTTTTATTAAATAATAACATAATAAAAGAGATATTAACAGGTTGATAAATAATAACATATTGCAATTTACGAATTGCAGCTGGTTAGTTCGCAAGGCGTATTCACCTAACGAATTTTCAGGATGACACGAGTTTCGAGTGTGCACGAAATTGTGCGAAAAAGTGTGCAACAATATACATGGGCGTACCAGTTACTTTTGCGCGTCAATGCATAAAACGGCGATTTGTTAAAGAAAAGTAAGTGAGACAATAGTGCATTTTTACAGCAAGTGTCATGGTGCATATCTCGAAAGCCGTACGATCCTTAGAATTCCTTCCAAAGGAATATTTTTGCAGCAAGATAGGGACAGCGAATAGCAGTAGAATCTCGGTAAACGGAATTACCGCTTAAACGGAACAGCGACATTTATGGTTGGTTCGTTTTGCATAAGGCACTGCAAGCAAAAATATAGTTAGACGGAAACACATTTCTTCCAACCAACTTCAGCGTGAACAGGATCTAAAATATTGCCGACAATAAAGCTGAGCAGGCAATCTCAGCGGCATTAATTGCGACAAGCACCACTGCTTGCGCCTTTCCTTAAGGCGTCCTTAAACATACAGTCACTCTAACGTCCGTGTTGCCGGAAAAAAAAAAGTGTCCGTCGAATTTCGAGAAAGCATGAGTCAACGAAGCTCAACTGAGAACCATCGTCTTGTGTTGTTTGCCCTGTTCTCATACGTCACTATACGAGAAGATGACTGTTGTGTCAGTGTCTGCACGTTTGGCAATGGCGGACTGAGCGGCGACTGCGATTGATCGGGCGCGAAGGCAAACTGTGCCGCCGATGCCGGCGGGGGGCATTTTTCTCTCCGCTCGTCGTCTCGTGTGTTTGCTCGGGACCGCCCCGGTTCGCTACTCCAGACACGCCACTTCATCCCGCTTTCCGTCAACTGCGATCACTCCGATGGTCTCTCGTTTGCATACGAGGTTAATTCGGGTAAAAAAAAATTAAAAAAGACCCTGCGGAAGAAAATGCTTGGCGAATCTCGCGCGCTCTCCGTGCACAAACGGAGCATGGGTCGATACGAATCCATATTTGCGTCTGGCGAGTTGACTTCAGTTCTGAAACTGCGATTTTTTTTATATATCTCGCTTTTACCTCCTACATCTACCATCTATACCCACCAAGGTGCGGGGGAGAACTCTGAATCCTCGAACTAGAGCAAGGACCAGGACGTGGCCGTTGTGAATAAATATTTGCTGTTCTTATCATGTGCAGCCGGCAGCAGCCCGATGCTTACTTAACACAGATACAGGCAGCACGCGCTATTTGTGGCTTTCAGGTGAATGAGAAAAGAGCAGGAACGTTTTCATCACAGGATCAAAATTTGTTTATGCAGAAGCTATGCGACGACTGATGAGCATTCCGAATACAATTTGTTGCAATCCCAGCGTACCAGGATACAGGAACGTACGACGATGCAACTTTATAGTCAGAGATGCCGCATCGCCTCTGTTGCAGGTTGTTGACATAAAGTAGGTAACTTCATCACACTTACTGGGAAGAGACAGACAGAGAGAGAGATAGAGAGGAAAAGGCAGGGAGGTCCGTGTTGCCGAAAAAAAAAAGAAGCACATTTCGTTTGCTTATACGCAGGGGGAAGGGAGTTAGGAAATGAAAACAAAAGAAAGAAAGGAGAAGAGAGAGAGAACGCCTCGCTTCATCCGGAGGTGCACATCCAAAATATACAGGCGCTCACTGAAATCTGTCGACTTAAGGAACTGCAGAAATGCACGTAATCGTTTTCTCGGCTTGTGAGGCATGCGTCACGTCACAAGTAATTTAATTTGCCACAGAGAATGATCTTGAGTCTGTGTGATCTAACATTCGATGGAGTAGAAAGTGCCGGTAGTCATAGCGGGGGTGGTCAAGATGGTGTTGGTTCATTCTCGTAATGAGCCAGGAAAAGACGGGACGTGAAGGATACTTTTTTCTGTCCTTCTTCACGCCTTGTTTTTTTTTTTGCGCTATACCTGGAACAGATACAAAGGGGACGTTTGCTAGATTTGTCCCAACCGCTACGGTCACACGAAAATGTGCCATTCATACCAACGAGGAACGAATGCAATGAGCGGTGAAAAAAAAAAAAAGGCTACGCGTAACGTTCAGAAAGACAGACAAAGAGAGACCAAGGACACAGCCAATGATCATGCAGACGCCGATGGTGAGAAGCTGTTCCCTGGCCCCTTGCAAACACAATAATGTGGGCCGTGAGCCGAGAGGCCAAAGCGCTGGTTGAATGGCCCGTGGTGCTTTGGTCAACCTTTAAATGCGTAAGTTTCTGTGGTTACCCAACGAGCAAACTGGCGAGAGTCCGTCCGTCCGTACTTCGCGTAAGACGATCGCTTTCAAGATAGAGTCAGCAACAATGGTTTACCACTACAGTTGCTCACACTTTGAGTGTGTTCCAATTCTGGCCAGCATCGGAGACTGTCTACGTAGACAGCTAAGGAGACAGCCAAGACAGCTTCGAGGCCATGTAATGAACGCGTTTCGAACCGTCTGAATGACGTATGAAAGACGCGTCTGCGACGAGAAGCCACCTCGCGGCGACAAAAAAAAAAGTTGAGAAAATCACGCATTATTACTGTATTTTAAGTCCTTGCGTCTCCGATCGAACCTACGATAAACACGATGTGACTTGCATTAAGGGCGTAGGAAAGCTCGTCTACGTTTTCTTGTGCGCAGAAGACCTTCCGGTCGGCTTTCCAAGCATCCTGCTCAGTCGCCATCTTGTTTCGACAGGAAAGTAGCCTGCATCGTTTCTGACTTCGATGGTGTCTTCGCGAAGCTGTCTACTTTGACGCCTTCGTCAGAATTGGAACGAGACTTAAGATGGCCGCTGTCCACTTAGCCGGCTACTTTGCCGTCTTAGGCGAGTATTGGAACACAGCCATTGTCTTACATTCCTTACAAATTTATTTCTTGGAATTTTGAGAATGACAGCCCACAAGCAAATGTCTTGAAACAAAACACCAGCAGCGCATGCCTTTTATGTTAAATAATCTCAAACTAAATATTAAAACTGCTAAACAAAAAATTGACAGTCACTTAACGCTCAGCCAAAGAGGGTGAAGGCGAAAGCCTGCGCGCTCAAGAGACATTCATTAAATTACCTGAAATTCTCATTCGAATGCATCGTTATTTCTTATTACTTGTTTTTTGAACCAAAGGTCGCGGGTTCGAGTGCCTAAATTGGCGCTACCTTAATCAATTGTGCCTTAATTAACCTCGCCCTAATTAACACCAAAGGTCGTGGCTTCGAGTGCCTTAATTAACTGTATATTAATTAACTATTTCTTAATTAACTTCGCCTTAACGCCAAAGACTCCCCACATAAATTCGAAGGTCCTGGGATCAACTGGCTTAAATAACTCTAGCTTAATTAACACGGTGACGACGGTGCCCCGCGCACCATCAAAATTGTTGCGTGAGCGTTGCTTGCTTGACCCGCGCACCATCAGAAGTTTTGGGTGAGCGTTGCTTGATTACTCATCGAAGACGATGACGACGGTGACCCGTACAGAATTACACTTGTTGCGTGAGCTTTTGCATATAACTACACCGAGTCGACACGGTTTTCGCTCAAGGACGTTGAAGGTCGACTGAACAATGAGACATTAAGGCTTTAGCCTTAATAACATTATAACAGAAGATCGGCCTACACAAGAGGCCGCGTATCTACCAGAAAGCGCTAATTCGTGCACAGCGTCCACCGCCAGCGTTTCCCGGTAAACATTGCGGTTGCATAAGCTGCAGTTGCCGGGAAGCGTGAGAAGCAGTCAAGGATCTTTGAATGCTATCGCGTTCCACTGTTTTCGCCAGCTGTGGAAGAAGACGTCGATGAACGCGCGAGCAGTGGCACGAGCGCGAGGGGCAGTATGGAAACGCTGGAATGATCAGCAGCGTCGGACCCAGCTGTGAAAGAAGACGACGACGAATGCGCGAGCAGTGGCACCAGCGCGCATGGAGGAAGGAAAAAGAAGGAGGGAGCATACCGCAACGCGATTGTCGCTGACAGTGGTGGCCCAACACGTGATGAAAACGTCAGAGCACGGAGGATACGTGAGAGCGCGCGGTAGGCTTTAGTACTCCCGTTTGATTTTTTTAATACCCATTCGAAACTATTTGCAACTCTTGAAATAAACAAAACCAAGAACAAGGGAAAAAAAACAAAGCAAGGAAAAATCTTTTTTTCTTCCTGCATGTGAGCAGCTGCGCGCACGAAATAAAAACTACCGGTAACCAAACATCTCGGCAAATCTCGATTCTCCGTGATCTCGACGCAAGAGGTCACGTGTTGGGCCGCGACTGCTGGCTACACGAAGCGTTCGCTTGCCAAGGCTGGCTGCGTGACGTAACGCCTCCCTCCTATATATTTTTCTTCCTCCATTCGAGTGCGTCTCTGTGACCACGTGACGTGTGCAATCAGGCACGCACTAGGCACACCTTTAGTAAGCTGTGGAGCATCAGTGGCTTCGGATCGGAACATCTTCAGCGCACCTGGCACCGCCATCTGCAGTAGTTTGTTTGCCTCATCAGTTCACGTTGCGCCGCCTTCCACAGGAGGTGTGTCGCCGCAGTCGCATTTACCGTAATGGTACCAAGACGACCGCATCCGCTGAGCAGTGGTAGGATTACCAGCAGTGTTCAGTGTGAACACTCAACACCACGTCGTTACTACGTAATGCTTACGCATCATGCAGATAACTCCCTGAGGAGATCCTAGGTAATTTTTTTTTCAAGTAGCGGGGTGGGAGATGCGACTAAGCGGCAGACAGCCGATAATATATTTGAGACAAGGAGGAAGAAATGCAGTAGGACAGGGCATGCGATGTGTAGAGCCGATAACCGGTGGTGTCGGCGCTAAGGTTAGATTAGGATATTTGTAGGCGCAGGATGCAGTAATCTGACGCAAGGAAAAGGTAATTGGAGATTGCTGGGAAAGGCCGTAGTCATGCATCACATAACGTAACATAGGATGGTGATGGTGATCACGATAATGATATATGTAACTTCCGCAAAAGAAAACAATGGAACAGACACCTATTGAGTTAAATTTCGGCATTGTATACCTGGTGCCATGGCGGCTTGCTTCGCTTTCTCTTCTGTATCGCAACTCCCCCTCCCGATATCAAAGAAACATATATACGCGAGGAATAACTTTAGCTTCATCTGAAGAGCATAGTTTCATGAAATGGTTGTGTAAATATCGGTTGCACCAGAGCACTGTTGTAGAGGGAGTAAAAAAAATCATAGCCCCTTTCTTAAAGAAAGACGGTTGAACACGAAGCTTTCTCCCATGCAAACTGAATCACAGTCCAAAGCCAACGACCACGCAACGAACCCAAGAACTGCCGAGCGACCCGATGCGATGCATATGTGATTTGATTGCTCGTTTATGATTGTATTTTTTGAACGTTGAAGTTGAATGAAGACACATTTCGTTAAGTTGCATAGCCCTTATTTTAGATCATGTAGCCGTTGATTACACGCACACGCTCACACTTTCACGGACGACTCTACACTTGCACAGTATTGTCTTGTGACCGCTGTAGTAGACGGTAAGAGGCTCTTCCGTTGCCGATACACGGGATCGGCCTTACGGGCACGATCGCGCTCGCGCCTACGTTCGCGTATGGCAGCCTCTTCGTCTGCCATGCGCTGCACCCGCGGCCTGCCCATGGTGACGGCCGTGAATGCATTGCGTGACGCGCGTAATGCAATGCAGGTACATACAGTTAGTCTGAGTAGCGTGGCGTTGCAGTTCCCATTGTTCTTATCGGTACAACTGCGAATGTAGACTGTAGTGTTCTACGATACGTATGTCGTGCGTCGTTGTTCTATTGCGTGCGCAGATGCACAGCCATTGTTCTAGTGTGTGCGCAGATGCGCAGATAGTTCCATTGTGTAAGTTGGCTTTTCTGCAGTGCGTTTTTGGCGCTCACGGACGAATCAGTGAGACAAAGAAAGCTTCGCTTTAAAACGCGCGCAGCGGCATTGCTGTGAAATCCCGCTATATTTTCGGAATCACAAGTCGCCTAGCTTGCACAATTTCCTTACAGCCTACCACCGCGAAACTTTTTCTAGCACACAATTTACGAAAAAGGTCAACTTCTGCGATACTTCGCCACTGTCTTGACGATTTGGCGACCGTTAAGCCGGTCGCACGGTGAGGTATTCTCTGAACCTTTCAAACTGAAGCGGGATAAATTGGGTTCTACGGAATATTGCTTTTTATCTTTTTTTCCAAGTGCCGTGATCTGCAGTCTTTCGTAGTATATATAGGGTACTTTGCATATAGAACCCTGCACGTTGCGGTGACACGCATGACCGTCTCGTTACGTGTTACAACTCTACGGGAGCTTGAGTGCGGTACTACTTTCACGGAACTGCAAGTAGCCGTTCGCATCTGTCGCTCAACGCAGCGTTTATTTCCTTGTCCCGTCAACTGAGCGCCGTTAATCCACAATTCTATAGTACGCGCCCTATCCGCTCGTGTTCCTTGTGCCGGCCATTATGAGGTTTTATTGCGTTCCACTTTTATTGCAATAACAACAATATGGACACTCCAGGCGCATTTTTGCCGTCGCCGTGATGTTCCGTATAAAGTCCAAGGGCGATAACATCGTCTCGGCGCGCCATATGCTGTATGTGCGAGTGAAAGCATACGAGGGGGAGCCGACGATGGTTACTTAATCTCGCGCGCACAAGGGAGGAAAGCAGGGAAGAAGCACACGGTCTTCCGACGCGTGCAAGGCACCGATGGGAGGGGCGGGTGGAGGGGGTATCTTTCAACTCCGGCGGCGGCTGCTGCGTATGGAGCGGTGGCGCGCGGCCGCGCGACCCCTATCTTGAAAGTGATCTGCGACGGGGACAGAGTCCGCCGTGCGCTGTGTTTTCGCCGCTTCGCGTTGAAGCGAGAGGCAGCACGAAGGTCAACTGGCTCGCTGCTGCTGCCGCCCTTCCAGACTCCAGCATATTGACAGCGAGTTTCCGCGCTCATCGAGTGAGATGTGTTCATGTTTCCTTGTGCGCGCGTGACACCATGCTTGTTAATTGAGTTAGTAAGCGAATGCTTACAAGTTTATACGGCCGATAAAGATTCTGTCCTTACTTCGTATAGCTGTCTACTAGTTTGCTATTGCAATCGATGCTCCGCGTTTCGGGCGAAACTTAGACATTTTTTGTTAACACCGCAGGATTTGCACGGTATAGAGATTTGGCAGCAGTTACCGTGCTCTCAGTGTGCGACCAAAGCTAAAGTTAACGAAGCTGGACTAGTTCGATTACAACTGACATCAATTGGAAGAAATCAATCAAAGCGAAAACACAATGAATGAAGGCACCTGCCGTGGTTGCTCAGTGGCTATGGTGCTGGGCTGCTGAGCACGAGGTCGCAGGATCGAATCCCGGCCACGGTGGCCGCATCTCGAAGGGGGAGAAAGGCGAAAACACATTTAGGTACACGTTAAAGAACCCCAGGTGGTCCAAATTTCCGGAGTCCCCCACTACGGCGTGCCTCATAATCAGATCATAGTTTTGGCACGTAAAACCCCATAATTTTAATGAATGAAGGCGACACAGGCACTGGCGTCGTCTTTATTTCATTCTGCAGGTCCCTTGTTTAAATCAAGGCACACGGGTCAAGCATAGCCCCGCATAAATTAAATGCCTGCAACGCCGTCATCCATCACTGTGTCGCGATAGGGGCCCGTTTATATATATAGGGTAGTCTCCGAGATGCCCGTAATACCTCAGGCGTCTAACATATGGCGCAGGTTTAAGGCATAGCCCAGGCGCACATACATCATCTTATCAAAACCCAACAGCTCATAATAACCCAGACGCGACTTTAGATCGTGAAACGCTGTCAGCCATCTTACCCCTATTGACCCTTTTCGCGGAGCAGTTTGTTTTAGAGAAACGAGATGGCGCTCACGGCGGCGCGCCATACCTCTCCTCAGCGACCGCGCACGAATACGAAACCATTACTGCTTCTACCTTGCTTCTGCGCGATTAGCTGTCGGAAATGCAACTGAGTTTTCGCCAACACACTGTGCTCCAATCATGCTAGATTGAATCATGTGGATGGAAGACGTGTGCAGTAGTTGGCTGGAAAGATAGTGACTGGCATGTTAAGGAATGGAAGGAATCTGTGTGGCCAAGTTTGCGGACCGCTGCTGCAACTGTCCGAACGTGTTACCAGCACTTCGTGATGTACGGCTTTCCTCGAGGATACAGAAATTTGCTCATCCGCCAACCTTGTATCGCTAACCTTCAAAGAAAGGGCTCCATCCCCAGAACGTCGGCAAGAGTGAGTACCACTCGTTAAACAATGACAAAGGTCCTTGTCATTAAGTTTCGCGCACGTTATCTATACACATCTGTCCCAAATGGCAGGAAAACTTACGCCAACTCTATCGCCGACGTATCAAGAATAAGTGGATGGGCGCACACTTGAATATATGCGCACTGTATACGCACAGTAAATGACGGACTACACATATGGCGCTCGAATGGTCGAAGCTGAATGTTTCGTAACGGTCCACAAGAATAAGCGAGTGACTAGCTGTAATATACATTTGCTACAAGGTATTACAATGTACAAAACAGCTACGTTTCAAGCACTGTGCAAAGCAAGAACAAATCTATCGGAAATGAGCACACCCGCGAGCGATTAAGCAGAAAATAATCAGATAGTGGCCGCACCGAGGGACTTCACTGAGTCAGAAACTGACAAGCCACTGCTTCAAGATATTTGCCGAATAAAGAACAAAGAGCAAAACACGCTCATCCTGACTGAATTCATGAGCGGAATGTTTGGATAGCTTGGAATACATATTTAGCCCCGCTTTTAGAACAAGCACCATATACGCTGCTTGCGCCGTTTAGACATAGCTTAATCAGCTCCGAAAGCGCTTTTGCATGTTCTCTGAAGCTGCGATCAAAGCTTCGTGCCGTCCACCTAGTCACCGTCTACGATATCTCCGAAAACAGAGGTTTTCTAAGCCGCGCCGGCGTCATACACTTCCATTGTAAACAAGGAGGCAACGGGGGCAGTTGAGGCAAGCAATGGACGCGTCACCACGTGATCAAACATGGCAGCGCCCACGGGATCGCCGCGAACAGAGTCAATAGCCTTCTGATACAGCAGATACCCACAGATAGTCTTGTTGGTACATTTTTTCATACAATTTCGGTTCGGGTTAGCTAAATGACCTTCTATTTCTACAACGCGTTAAACGAGTAAAACAGTATAGCCTATATAACTTTAATCGCGATACACTGATTTCACTTATTGCGATTAGCCTACCAAAAAGCAACGCCAAAACGTTTTCCGTCGGTGGCACGTCAAACCAGCGTGATTGTGTTCGCTGCCAGCGCTTTCCGCTCGAGTGGCCTCAACAAAAGGCGCCTGCACCGACTTGGTTTTGGCGGGAAATCTCTTTGACGCCCAACCCTGCACGTGGTTATTTTTTATTTTGATTCTTTTAGGCCGCGCCTTCGAGGCTTTGTTCGATGGCCCTTCATTTCTGAGCCCGTCTATTGGCGCGTGCGCTGTCCATCACCAGGAAGGAGGAGCAGAATTCGACCTTTTCAGACATCTGGGGCGTGGGTGCCCGCGGCCCACGCATGTTTGCTTGACATCCTGCAGGCTCACTCACAAAGAGCCCCCAACGACGTATTATTGAACGCTATTTACTTGAAGGCGTGGCCGTCATATCTGATTTGGCCCTATAGCGTTCTTTAAACATATAAACAGAAACCATACACCCTATACTTGGGCTATCTTGCGGAAACACAGCCTAATTTCATGAGCGAAGCGGCTTCTTTTTAGAATTAGATTTTTTTAAAATTAAACGATACATTTTCAAACTGCCTGCACGCGACCCATAACGTGGCGAACATTTCGTGAAAATTTAAAGGGACACTAAAGAGAAGCCATACATCAGTTTAGACTGACAGGGTACTCTTTCGAAACACCACTGTCGCTAATTTTACGATAACGGGTTGATCATTAGAAGAGATAATGAAGATCGAAGTTTCCATTAATGAATTTTGCGCCGAAACCACGGCGCCAGGACGTACACCCGTGTGCAAAAGTATACGGACCACAGGGTCGACGGAAAAAGTGAATTTCTTCGTAATTAACGAGCGTAAACTGGAATTAATGGGTACACTGAAAAGTTCGCAATTACAATTTTGCACTGCAGTCCTCCCTTTCAAGTTGCTTTCAAAAGCAGAGGAAAAAATCGGCTTTATCGCGCAAACCCTGGTCCGTATACTTTTGCTCACGGGTGTACGTCACGAATTTCAATGTATATTCTTTTTAGTATTTGAATCGTTGCACCTCAATCAACGTTCTTGAAACTTGCCAAATCCAGTCTTTGGCTCCATTATATAACGCCACGTATGGTCCATCCTCACCGATAAAAACATTAACGAGGCCCTAGCAGACTTCGCAAAAATCTATGACGTCATGGCGAGCCAGTGCGGGCACGTCAAGGTGGCGTCACCACCTGACTTTCGTTCTTCAGCACTTCCTGGCTTGCCACGTACGC
Source organism: Dermacentor silvarum (assembly GCF_013339745.2). Taxonomy (NCBI): domain Eukaryota; kingdom Metazoa; phylum Arthropoda; class Arachnida; order Ixodida; family Ixodidae; genus Dermacentor; species Dermacentor silvarum. Next base: position 233,783,172 of record NC_051156.1, read on the forward strand.
CTCCTGTCACGTTAGCAGTGGCTTTTTTGGGGGTATTGTAGAACGATAATCTACGACTGCCGGTCAACTTAATTTTGTCTTTAGTGTGCCTTTAAACTCCGCTTATGTGTGCCATATTCAATTCTCCCACGACACCGAGAGAAATAACGATCGTACAACGCGTTCGGGGCGATGCATTGAGCAATTTAATGCGAATGCCGCATTTACACCAGACGCAGCCAACATAAACAGCGCGTTCGCCATAAGGTTCTATCAATTTTAACCAAACTTTAGCGTATTAGGTTGCGTTGGTTGTTTCATTGCGTAAATCTGCAGAGCTTAGACCTTCAACGAGCACATCTGTGTCAGACGACGTTGCACGCGCCTTGGCCGCAGTAAGCCTACGGTCCCCAAAAGACCACCGTTCCCGTGTCCTATAAACAGAGAACACCTAAAGACATCAGTGTATTAGGCCGAGAAAAAAAAAAAAAAAAAGAGAAACGTGCTTTCTAGTTAGTTCGACGTAGGAGACGCTGCTTTATCGAGAAACCCTTATCGTGCCCTTAAGCACGCATAATCTTAATTGTCTGTCTAATATATGGCAAAATTGACGTGTATATTTGTGCTTATCTGCAGATAAAAATTGTTGAAAATCTGCAAGAGTCTGTTTCGTCACACAACTTTGGTTCGCTAATGTCCTTTCTGCGTATACTCTGTTGGTGTCGTTAAAAACCGGAAGCTTGCCAGGGTTCCTGTTTTTAAACAGAAAAAATCGTTATACCTATAATTAGATTCGTTATATGTGCGTTCTCTCCAGCGGCGCGAACGCCGGCTGCTGCCATCCTCCTCTCCAGGCGCCGGATCCCTCTCCCGCCGCCGCCACAGGAGCAGAGAGGGCGGTAGGAGAAGAGGAAGGCTAGTCCTAAAGCCCCTCCATCCACACAGTCACCGCCGCTTTTGTTAGGCAGCGCGAACCTTTCATGTGCGCCGCAGTTTCCTGATTCGTCGCTCACACCACTTCCGCTTCCTCATTTTCCGCTTCCGGATTTCCCACTTCCGCCTAGTTCCGCTTCCTAAATTTTCACTTTCGTTGCTGTTTCACGCTCGCAACTCCAAATTTACGCAGCAGTGCTTGACGAGGGCTGACGTTCGGCCTTGTTAGTATGCCGTTGTAACAGGTAATGACGCTCCCGAAAAGACGGAGTAAGGTCGCGTTTTGTTCTGCCTGTTCGTGCCCATCTTTTCAAGGACGTCTTCTTTCTGGGGTTTTACGTGCCAAAACCAGTTCTGATTATGAGGCACGCCGTAGTGGAAGGCTCCGGATTAATTTTCACCACCTGGGGTTCTTTAACGTGCACTACAACGCAAGCACAAGGGCGTTTTTGCATCTCGCCTCCATCGAAATGCGGCCGCCGCCGCCGGGATTCGATTCCGCTACCTCGTGCTCAGCAGCGCAACGCCTTAGCTGACTGAGCCACCCCGGCGGGTTTTTCAAGGACGTCGCCTCCGCTCTGAACTAGAACCTGAGATGACGTAACTTCCGCTTGACGCAGGAAGCTGAGGGGATGAGTGAGAGAGGAGCGCGGTGGCGGAGAGTATAGTTGGCGGTACTTAACCTGGTCGGCAGGAAAGGGGCTTGAGGCTGTCCTTCCCGAGCGCTCCACCACAGCAGCATCTAAAACCTTCGGACCCCCAAAATCTCTCGAGCGACAGCGCGTGCGTCTCAAAGAGTTATAATAGTTGGGCGTTCGGAGAAGAAAAGTGTCCTACGTGTCCAACCACCACGAAAGCAGTCGACCGAACAAGACAGAGTTCTTTACTCTAAAAGTAAATGAGAGATTTTGCGGTAGTCGAAGAAATTAGCGCTGGCTCGGTTTATGTCAAATCTGTATTCCTTTCTTTGTAACTCGTGCAACATTACCGCGCAGCGGTCGTATGTACGATTACTACAAAAAAAGTCTATAATTTCTGTTTTGTTATAGGAGAAATAGGCACAAATGGGAAAAAATAACTCTATTGTTATTTGTATCGCTCTTCTTTTTTTTTACCATGGAAAAGAGAAACTAAGAGAAACGGAGCAGTCGGCATCGACCAGAGGCCAACATTTCTTAAGCGTACAGTAAATAAATAAATAAATAAATAAATAAATAAATAAATAAATAAATAAATAAATAAATAAATAAATAAATAAATAAATAAATAAATAAATCCGTAAGTGCAGAATTCATTTGCCGTTCAGGCGCACGAAAAGCTCGCTTCTACCTTCAACTATAGGATTTGCCCTATACCCAGGACCTGAGTCAGTTCATTTGCTATTTTATGTGCGTGGCTTCTGAGCGCCGGTCTGATCGAAAAGCCTGACGTGCGTTTTCGTTGGGTGCGTTTTCGACGCTCTCTTGCCTCTTACAATTGTACCCGAATGTCAGGAACGTTTTCGAGGGGCCCAATGATAAAAATACACACGCATAACCACTGAGTCGACAGTGATTGGCTCTAACACCGTTAACGACTCTACGACACCGTTCCCTCGCAACCCTTGCATACCGCGTGCCGCGTGGCGAGAAAACCCTCTCTCGCAGCACCTGCGTGCACATTCTCTCTCTCTCCTTTTTTGTCCAAGAGACACCACTGAGCCGTAGTGCTAGTGGGTTCTTGCTACGGGCCCTTCAGCGCGCTGCCGAAGAGTGCTCTTTAATTAAGGAATTACGGTTTTTTTTGAGGAGAGGAATCGATACTTCAAGATGGCGCCGTCCGGAGTGGGAGCTTCTCGGACTGACGCAGTCGCCCTTCGCATTTCTCAGTGCTTTCCTTTCCCGTTCACGTCTCCTGCCTTGGCCTGACTTTTTTAGCGAGAGACGGATTTTTCTCCCATTTCTCCTCCCTCGCTTCCTCTTTCCGTCCATTCAAATTTTGTCTTGCTTCTTTTCGTGTGCGTTTCGATATCCCTCGTTCGACGCCGTTAGCTCTCCCTTCTCGATTTTGTTTTTCTCCCGGTTGTCGCAGCTTGGTGCGTATATATGTACTTTCACGTCGCGCGCAGAGTGGACGAGTCGTTCCTTCCTGGCTGGGCTGGTGCTTCAGCAAATGTATGCGCGGGCGCCTTTCGCATTTCAGCGAGATAAGAAAAAAAAAAAAGAATAACACAGACATATACGCCAAGAGAGGCAGGAAAGAGAAGCAGACACATGAGGCCCTTTATCTTCCATTTTTCTTCTTGACTTTTCTCTTTTTCGTTTCCCTGTCCGAGCGTTCGAACGGCGCGCTGGCGTCAGCACGTCGGATTCGTGTCTTTCGCGAGAGAGGCTTTAGTTAACATTTTGTCACTGAATGCGACTTGTGGCGTAACACTAATATTTGCATATTTCGAAGCTGTGTGCCAAGCTGTTATATTCCTATTTCCTTGCGTGCTCCAAAGCGTGCGAACGCGTGCACGCACACAAAGGCGTGTAGACACAAAGGCGTGCAGCCTGCTACACTGAAATGGGGAGCTGAAAAGAGGTCAAAATACCTGACGGAGGATGATGAGGTTGAGGGGGGGAAATGAGATCAGTATTTACACGGCACACCACTCCTATACTAAAGTTACCTGACGGCACTCTTTCTGGCCCGTGAACTGACCCTGCAACAACAGCAAGACATAGAAACGCAAGGACCTTCTTGGAACTGGGATTTCTGAATTTTACGTGCGCTGGACACATGGTAGTGATTGTGTTGCTACAGGCCCAACACGTCTCCGGGGAGAACACTCAGCACGCGTTAAATTTTTCACTAACCCTAGTCAAGCGCACGTCAATTTCTCCGCTGACGCCAGCGCTTCTCATTCCCCTACCGGAGCAAGGCGAACTGGTCAAGTCAACGAAATCCGGATCAACTTTCGAAAAAACATCCCTACCCGCCGGGGTGGCTCAGTCAGCTAAGGCATTGTGCTGCTGAGCACGAGATCGCGGGATCAAATCCCGGCCGCGGCGGCCGCATTTCGATGGAGGCGAAATGCAAAAACGCCTGTGTGCTTGCATTGTAGTACGCGTTAAAGAACCGCAGGTGGTCAAAATTATTCCGGAGCCCTCGACTTCGGCGTGCCTCATAATCAGAACGGGTTTTGGCACGTAAAACCCCAGAAAGAAGAAGAAAGAAGAAAAAAACATCCTGACGGTAGATGCCAAGAGTTCAACTATAATAGAGAAGGTAAAGACTATTCCTACATTAAGCGGAATTCCCGTCTGTTCCTTTATTACTTACGGGAAGGAGTCAACGACTGGTGTAATTTCTGATGTCGACCTTGACATCAAGAATGTGGACCTCAGGAATCTACTGAGTTCATCGGTGCACATTCTTGAGATTCACCACTTGGGGAACTCCCGGTGCATCAAACTACTATTTGCTTCGTCAACTTTGCCAATGACAGTCAAAGTGGGGTACGTGATATACCGCATCCGATCATTCGTTCCGAGGCCTCTGCAGTGTCGGAAACGTCTCAAGATTGGTCACGTAAGCGCTGTGTGCAGAAATCAAGTGACTTGCCAGCGTTGCGGTGTGCAACAGAATACCGCAGTCTGTGATGCACCTCCATTGAAATGTCCCAACTGTCCTGGCTTTCACGAAGCAACGTCGAAGGATTGCCCGAAGATGCAGCAGGAAGTTCGTATTCTCCGCAAAATGGCAAGAAACAAGTCTTCCCATAGACAGGCTGTTCAATCTGTTCGCCGAGACAGACAACACTCCCGTAAGAAGTGCCATCCAATGACTTCAGAAGAACTGGATTGTGGGGCGCAGGGGCCTCGACAACCTCTGCCTGTACCGGCATCGAGGACGGTAACCGCGCCTACTGTAAATTCCGGATCTCCGACAGCACAGGGCGAACATTCTTCGCCCCTGGGTGGCACAGACACGGAGTTGCCTTCGCTGCCCAGTAGATCCACGAACACGATACCATGCTGCAGTGTTCCTCTACGTCAAGAAGTGGATTCTAGGGCTAGTAAAGCCGATGACCTATATAGGCAAGCAAGGAGCTGAAAGGAATGACAAAGAAAGCGTTGAAAAAATGCTGAAACACCTGGTAGAATCAATGCGTGTGATTCTCCGGGGTCTCCAGACTCCGGCCGCTAAAGGCGCCGTGCATGTCCTCGCCGTACTGGAGCAGCTGATCGCTGCTCTTCACATAATTTAATTACCTTTCCCGGCACCTGTGCTGCTCACGCAGGAGAAGCTTCTTCGCGACGAGTTTTTGTGAACTTTCAATTGTATTCGTGACTCCGTCCATGCTTTGGGAGGTAGATGACACTTTTGAATGACCTTTTTGGACTTTGTTGATAGCCATGAGGATTCTGAACTTGCCTTTACCGTTGTACATCCTTACCGATGTCATCATCAACCCTCATCCAGCCTTTATGTCCCCGTTCCCCCCTCCCCCTGTGCAGAGTAGCAGGCTAGAGCATGCTAGCTCAGGCCGACCTCTCTGCCTTCCTTCAAAGAAATTATCTCTCTCTTCACGGGTGGTCTATGACCTCCGAGATTTGCGCGCGCCGACTGGTTTTTCCTGCCGGCGCGCTCAATTCTCCGAGGCCATCGGTGGTTGCGCCCGTCTCATCAGCTTATCGCTTCGCTATCCGCACCCCGCAGCTATTCAATTCACGTGAAAAGATCAACACTGGTTGAAGAAGGGACGTCTCTCGAGCTAGTCTTTCAACAATGCGTCGTGTCTTCGTCGATGGAACAACTGCCACGGACGCTCGATGGAAACATGTAGCCATGAAATTGCTAAGCAAACGTGTAGAGTATGATGACAGGAGTGGAAATGTTCAAAAACGAGAGTGTTTATAATTTATACTTGTGTTATCCACGACGATAGGGGGGGAGGGGAGGGGGGTGAAGCGGGGAGGTGCAGCTGATTCTTTCAAGCGGTAATAAGAATACGAAATACACAAGAGTCCTCACATGTAAGAAGGGCCTGTCAATCCCAGGGGCCTAATTTTTCGTGATAACAGAAAGAAGAGATACGCTGTTTCGATAATTGAAAAAAAACAGCAATAAAAATTTAAAAAGATGGTCAACATAAAGTGAGTTGTATCAATAGACTTTTATCCGAACTCATTGCTTTCATTTCACATTTGCTCTACTGACACAATCTTCGGAGGCTAGCGTTGCGCTGCTTAGCACGAGGTCATGGTTTTCGACTCCCGGGCATGCCGGCCGCATTCCGCGAGATTTATTGCAAAAAAAGCTCGTGTGCCGCGCTCGGGATGTGCGGTCAAAAACACTAGATGGTGAACATATACAGGGTGTTTGAGCGAACACTTAAAAAAAAAATTAAAGGTTGCCTTTGGCAGAGAGCACAATTCTAGTACATGAGCTGGTCTACTCGATCCAAGAGGCGGACATTACTTGCACCAGAAATTGAAATGCGTAATCGACTAATTAACATAAATCAATTAATTAAGTTTTTAACTAGTTACCTCATGGCCCATATTACAATTTACAAATTCTAGCCGCGGAGTTCATAACCATATCCAATTGGAACGAATTCTCAGGATGACACCAGTTTCGAGATATTAATTCGCGAACTTTGCGGATAAATTCACTGGCGTTACAGTTACTTTCGTGCTTGAATGCATAAAACGACGTTTTGTTAAGGAAGTAACTAGAATGCTAATGCATTTCTCCGCAAAGTTCGTGAATTAATTTCTCGAAACAGATGTAATCCTGAGAATTCGTTCCAAGTAGAACCGCCTTGCGAACTCCGCGGCTAGAATTTGTAAATTGCAATATGGACCATAAGGTAATTAGATTAAAATTGAATTAGTGCATTTTTGTTAATTAGTCGATTATGCATTTCAATTTCTCGAGCAAGTAATGTCCGCCTCTTCGACTAGACCAGCTCATGAACTAGAATTGTACTCTCTGCCACAGGCAACCGTTAAAAATTTTTGAAAGTGTTCGCTGAGACACCCGGTATACGGAGGCTTCCACTAAGGTGTCCCTCATAGTAAACTTTCCAGCTTCTGGACGTTAAACCCCACAATTTAACATAACCTAACTCACACTGCTGTGCACTGGAAGAAAAACACAGCTTTATGCGTATTTATCACATGCAGGATAAAAGAGAAATATTGCGTGATTGATATGTTCATTTTTCCTACAGATTTCGGGAGTGCGGAGAGCCTTTAGTATGCGCCACACATTTCCAAAACCACTTCCAGTATGCAGCGAACTACATAAGGCGGCCCAGCTCTTGCGACGAAGCTGTTTTGTATGCCGCCGTATGGCTGCATCAATGCGGTTATACAGAGTCCAGTCGGTGCGTCGTTTAGAGCGCTGTGCCCGCCTATAAGCGCGGCGTCGACATGCGCGGAGCCGCAAAAGCTTAAGATCGGGGTTTGGTTTGCCGATACTTCGTCGTCGTTGTATTGTAGCTTGTCGTAAACATTCACTCACCCGATTGAACAGACTGTCTTGAGATGGTGCCTCTGAGATAAGCTGACGGAACTTATCCCAGTTTGTCACTGTATAGACGGTAGTCTCTCGGCCCGCAGTATGTGTCTCTCGGCCCGCAGTCTCTCGGCCCGCACTCCCGAAATCTGCAAGAACCCTACGGCTGCTTTGTGCATAGCGACTGGCCATTCACCAAAAGTTCTAGCGGAGGCATTTGCAGACCTTTTCGGCTCTCCTATGTCCGGTGACACCACAAATTCCGACCTTTCTTCTTTGACAAGTCAGAGTACCATGACTGCTTTATACGGTCCAGCGTGCCAGATGGACGAGGCAGACTTCACTCTTGAGGAACTACGACACGCACTCAGCCTCTCCAAACGCCGCACTGCCCCAGGTGAAGACGGTGTGACGTATCAAGCATTACGGAACATTGATAACAGTTTTCATGACCGTATACTGGACGAGTATAATGAGGTATGGAGAACTGGTGTAATCCCTGCTGAGTGGAAATCGTCCGTGATAATACCAATTTTAAAGCCCGGGCGCCCTGCACGACACCTCAAGTCCTACCGGCCGATATCCCTAACATCAAATGTCATCAAGTTAATGGAGCGAATGGTCCTGTTTCGTCTAGAAGACAGGCTAGAGAAGTTAAATTTTTTCCCTGATGTGATGAGTGGTTTTCGTCGCCGCCGTTCAGCTCTGGACAGCATTTCAGACCTTGTCTCAACGCTTGAATGTGCTAAAGGAAACAAGCACTCCGCCTACATGCTCTTCCTAGACGTAAAGCAAGCTTTCGACTCGGTTCCGCATCAGGCGAATATTTTCGCTCTTGAAACCGCGGGAATTTCGGGTCGTCTGCTTCGCTTTGTGTGCAATTTCTTATCGGAGCGCCGGATGAAAGTGCGTGTTGGAGCAATAACAAGTGAATCCCGCACTGTTAAGTGCGGTGTCCCACAGGGCAGCGTTTTATCGCCGCTTCTGTTTAACACAGTACTCGCCGCGCTTCCAAGTCGCTTGCCTCGAGACAGTGACCTCCCTGTGAGCATAGCTATCTATGCAGATGATATTGCTCTGTGGATAAGCGGCCCTTCGCACCTTGGCCCGCGGCTTCGTGCAAGCCTGCAAAGAGCTCTGAACGCGACTTCGGAGTACTTGGGTGAAGTTGGCCTGCAGATGTCACCTGCAAAGTCGGCTGCAATAGCATACCACCCTAAACAGCGCGCTCGTCGAACAATGAGCCGACTGTACCTTGACGAAACGCCGATAAGCTGGGTGCGACAACACCGTTATTTGGGCTTAATTGTGGATGATCGCATCTCTTGGCGTCCTGCCATTAAATTCGTACGACACAAATCGCAGTCCATCCTTAAGTATGTGGCCGCCTTGACTGCTAGAGGTGCTGGCTGTGACCAAACAACGGCTCTGCAGGTGTACCAATCATCTGTACTCTCAGGCATGATGTATGCGCTTCCATTCCTGAACGTCCCACCTAGTTTGATGGCCCAACTGGAACGTGATCATCGCGTTGCCCTTCGAATAATGCTGGGATTACCTCGTGAGGCGCAATCAGTTCCATTACTCACTGAAGCTCATCATTTACCTCTAAGGCTACAAGCAGACCAGAGAGCTCTATTTCATATAGAGCGTCTGCACCGCGCATCGAATGGTCAAATGCTCCTTGATCGTCTGATTCACCGCCCGTTTTCTCGCATTGGAAAAATGGCAGCATTATTTATGAACATTACTGACATTTCTGAACATGATGCTTCAGTTACGCCTTCGCCGCCGCAAGACATCACCAAACACGTACTGCCCATTTACCTTACAATCCCTGACATACACAAAAAGTCTGATATGCCTGTTTCGGCTATATTCCAATTGGCTCAGTCGCACATGTTCGAGAAATTTCCAGATTACCTTCAAGTATTTACAGATGCATCTGTGCACAGTGACGGTCAAGGCGCCTCTGCAGCTTTTTTCTGCCCTTCAACTGAAGCACGACGTATATTTCATATACCCCATCCAGCCTCGTCAACAACTGCGGAGCTAGCAGCAATTAATGTTGCACTGAAATACGTGCAAGAGGAGTTAACCACACCGCCGAAGATTGTCATATTTACGGACTCCCGCGCTGCGCTTAGCAGATTACAACGCAGTCAGGTTGATTGCCCAATTGTGCGCAGCATTACAGACTCTGCCAACAAAGTTTTATCACGTGGGGTATCTCTCGTTGCTCAATGGATACCTTCGCACGTTGGGATCGCCGGAAATGAAGAGGCTGATCGACTGGCTTCAACTTGCACTCATAACGACTGCGCTTGCCCTGAAATTTTGTGCAAGCTTGATGACGCTCGCCTGCTGATTCGTCGCCACCTACTCAAGCAGCATCCAGACCAACGCGTCGCAAATGGAACGTTCCCGCCGCGTGTTCGCGGTCGAGGCTTGCCTCGTCGCGCTAGAGCGCAACTACTCAAGCTAAGGGTTGGCTGTGTTAATGTGCACGAACGTTTACACAGACAAGGACGGGTGACTAGTCCATCGTGTACGTCTTGCGGTGGCTGCGAGACACTTCAGCACCTGATTTTGGAATGTCCCGCTTTCAGTGCGCAACGCAAATCACTAATGAGGGACTACCATCTCCTTGGCCTGCGGTGTACGACTCTGGACGAATGTTTATACCCCAGTGGTTGTGCGTCTCGACGTGATCAAGCTCATCGTGCTCTCCTTACTTTTGTAGAAACAACGAACTTAGGGGCACGTTTGTAACCCAGCAACTATTTTTTTTATTTTACATTCTTTAGTAGCTTGACCTACAGGGACGGGCCCTACTGTATGTTTTACTTTATTCGTTGAGATTTGTCATCTCGCTCTTCCTTTCCTCCTTCCTCCCCTCCTTCCTATCTTTCCTTCTGTGTTTCTCTCGTCCTTTCCGAAGAGTAGGCAGGCGTTGTGCCCCTTCTGGTGGCAGTTGCCAGCCTTTGCTTCTCGCTTTCTCTTTCCTGTGTATATGTTTTCAAATCAAATAATAATAATAATAATAATTTTCCTACATAGCGCTAAAAACAAACGCATTATACACATGTAGAATATTTAAATCACGGCGTTGCGGCTCTGAAAGTGCGGAATGGGAGTTCAGCAGGATGCATACGAGATCAATAAATATACCCACAGTCGCTGCAGACTCCTCAGACTGAATATAACCGCCTGCTGATTCGAATATAATTTATAAGCATGAAATTACCATAAGTGACCACGCTCGCCTTCATTTGAGCCATGAATGTAATCGTTTCATTACCTGAAAAATAATACAAAAAGAACTGACTTGATGCTAACTATTTTATAGCTGAAAGATTACTGTATCCAAACATATTTTTGTCTTGGAGACCTTTAAAATGGGTTGCAGGCAGAAAAAGAAAATAGCATTGCGCAGACGCGCATTTCCTTCGCACAAGCACTTTTTGAGGATAAAATGCTTTTAGCTCGCGTTGTCGGCGACCTTCAAGTGACCTTGAGCCAAAATCTGGAGCCGTTATCCGGGCACTCAAACGAGAATATCCGGGCGCTCAAACGAGAACATCCGGGCAACCAGTCAAAAGTTAAAGAAAATATAGTCTCTGGCGCCACCAACCCTTTGTACAGGACCGCATTACATACGGTACAATACTGCCTAAGCAAGTTACAAAACATATTGCTTCCGATTTCTTCTAATTGTTTGTTCGCAATACCACTCAAGCTGTAACTTCTAGTACGCTGAGTCTTTTTTCCATGGCTTGCTACCAGCCATTGACTTAACGATACAGGGCTATCTGTGCTTTTCTGACGTTTCAACGGTTAAAATAACAGTTTGAGCTTCATACAGATCAGCTGGTGTAGATGTTCTTCGACACGAAGCACTTGTGGGAAATCGCCGCCGTAAAGTTTACTCACGCGGTCCGGTGCGCAGGAAATCGTGCTTCGACAGTGCAACGTAGCAGAGGAAGACGCTGTACCCCCGGCCGTTGTCCATCGTTTAATGTGAAAGCATTATATGCCACATGAAGCGGAAACTCCGGGGTCCGTCTGGCGTTAACATCCGATGGTACCAAAACCCACGTGACCAAGTGATGACGTCACGTTTCACTGTCAGATAAAAACGACCTGCTACCCCCCCCCCCCCCCCCCCCCCTAAAAAAATTGACTTTGCCCAATTCGAAAATTGAGTTGACCCACGTTCGAAACCGACCTGGCTCACCCCTCCCCCCCTCCCCCCCCCCGCAAAAAAAATTGACTTAGCCCACCCCCCAAAATTTGGGTGACCCACCCTCAAAATTGACTTTCTGGTGGTTGCTTTCGTGGTCGCGGCTGTCTAGTTACTATGACGTGGTGTCTTCTACGTGAGACACGGTTCTATGAGACGTACTGAAGGGATTGAAGTCGGCTTCACCGCATTTTCTGTTGCCGGCGCGATGTGTCCGCGCGTGTTTGAGCCTACAATCAGACTCGGAGACCAGTTTTGTATTTCTAAATTAATGTGTGCGTAATAGATCGTTCTCAATGTAATTCTAAGCTCTGGTTTAGCAGAAATAAGGTAGCTAAGAAACATACACGACGTTCGTAACAGCGTGGCTACCGTTCTGCTACGGAATAAGTTCTGCTGTATACGTTGACAAGCGTTCAAATTGCAGTTTTTTTTTTTCCTTCTTGTGTAAATGCGTTGCGACACTGACATGTTTGTTGGACTCAGTTGTCGCCCACGAATACAATAGTTTTTCTAATTAAAGACAGCATATCGTACCGTGTGACTCACAGTTGTCGAAAAGTCCAGTGGCCGCTGCGGACTGCGCATGCATCCCAAGCAGCGGTAGATGCTGGGTTATAGTCATAGATCGGTTTGTTCTGTAGACCATTTTATCGGCGAGGAGGAACGTAGCCACGAACCAGCCTGCCGCGCTGTTATCCTCCTCACAATGCTATGTGCGGATCGCTGTTTCTCCCAGCGGTAGCTTGAAACGGTAGCGGTGTCATTGCAAATTAGTGCGATTATAAGGTGTTTCGTCTGTGATTGCTGCATTATCAGATCAATCGAGGTCAAAGGGCTACCACTGTGCTGTATTCGGCTGCAAAAAACATCTTTCGGAAGCGAATGTGAAGTGCATCTTCAGCCGCGGCGACTCCGTGGACTGCGCCGCTGCGGTTGCAGAAAAACGTCCGCTTTGGACTTCCAGCATAAACAGAAATGACTTGACGCCATCAGCTTTGTCGCGCGTATTTTCACATTTTTGTTTCCAGTGAGCGTACGGCGATGAACTCGGCACCCGCGATAAAACTGGGGTATGAACGTAAGGTGCGTATTCGAGTCGGTCAACTGTTGCGAATGGACGAAGTCAACTACTTCGTCGTGCGCGCACATTAAGGTTATTCTGTTCAAATGTGTTCTAAGAATGTCATGCTTGTCAATGAACATTTTGGTGGAAGTTGGCCGAGGACGTATTGTGAAAACAGTGCGCGCGGACTAAGAAAATGAAGGCGTGTTCTTTTTCGTTCTCTAACCAAGGCCATGAATATACCGTCTGCCTGCCGCTTCTATAGTTCACATATAGGCTATCCCGTGCTTCCGAAGCTCGCCAGCAAGCTGTCTGATCGATGCCGCGCCTTGTGCACTGTATTATTTTACAAAATAGAGTTGCTGTTGCAAAGAGTAGTTGGTATTTTTCAGCTCGCTCTTGAGTTGGCGAGTTGCCCTTGCACAGGCACCACTCGAAACCATAGAGTGGGCATATTCTTTCAATGCCTCGCGTGCGTCTGGTTGATCGTGGTATATTCTCGGCTGCTGTCATCAGGTCGTATTTTCTAACTTAACGGCCCTTCCGGTCGGGTTATTTTGCAGCTCCTTATTATGTAAAGCTTGATGCCTGGGCGGCAGGTAAACAATGCTTATGAAAATCGTAACATCAAAAATTTTAGGAGCACGAAAGCCAGGAAATCCTGCATGTTTCCTCGGAGCTTCTCTACTTAACTGGATTGGGATGGACGCCGATGCGGCACACCGCATGGCGTACGGGGACACCTCTGACTGTTGTCACCTGAGTGATATATACCTTACTAGAGTTCATGGTTAGACATACAATAATAGCACGTTGCACGTATGCTCCGTATCGACAATGTTCAGACCTCACTCGCCTTCTATTTGGATCGCGGGCAGAGCTGTGGCAGCCCCTCTAGGCCCGTCTCCGTTCGATATTGTGGATATATCGAAGCTCATAGCTTAATAGCGACAGGGTAACAAGTTTTCAAATCGCAAAAACTTGTTCAGACCCCTCAGGAAGACGTGAAAACGTGCCACTCATGGTAAACAGCACGTTCGCGGCGCACCCTCCAGGGCGATCCCATATGCCAGAATAGCGATCGGACTATAGACGGTGATGTGATCGCAAAATGGCAGCGTCCTCGCTAAAATGGTCTATAGCACCAACACCCCCTACATTCCTAAGGCCTTTCCGATGGTTGCGTGACGTCGCCCCATGTGTCCGTGCGTGCGCTGCGTTCCGGTATTCCGGAGCGCCGCGCTCGCTTCTGCTGGTGTTGTACGAGTCTGTGATGGGTGCAAAATACTGTGAAATGTCTTTGAGAATGTTTCTCGGGCACAAGTGAAGCATTCTACACATAGTTTTACCCTCGTAAGAAGAAACCATACGACACCAGAATTCCGTTCGAACATCACTTTTTCTTCAACGTTGCTGCTTTCCGTGCTGCGGCCTTCTTCTGTCTTGGATGCCGTCATTTTTCAGTCTGCAGAAGTTGTTCAAGACAACATTGGTTTCTATGCGAACTACCAAAGGCGGCCGTTATAAATGCGGTACACATGAAACACACTACGCGTAAATATAACGAGCGAATAGCTGTTCCTTCATAATTATTTAACTGTGGTATACGCACGAAGTCGGTCAATAAAATCAATGAAAGGAAATTACATTCTTGCTTTTGAGCTACATATGTTTTCGTTCTTGCATCGCGTCATGAGAATTATAGTCGCAATAACTTGCTACATAACACGCTTGGCATCGGAGGATGGTTGCACACACCAACGTCCAGAAAACAAAACACAGAGACCAAACCAGGCGTGGTTTATGCGAGTAAGAGCAAAATAGAAGTTACTTTAACTATACTGTGAGAACGGTATCCTTCTTGCCACTGTTCATTTACAAATGCACCCCACGCTTCAATGAATATTCACGAGAAATGCATGCTTCTTCATCGTCGTGTTGAAGTATTCTCATTACGTACGAAAAGAGCATTCCCTTTCGACAATTAGAGCTGTTGCAGCTAAGAGCGAAGAAAGGTTCGCACGCCCAATAAAGCGATATTATACAATTCCTTACCTTCGAATGCACTGTTGGCGTGAAATCCTTCCGTGGGATTGCTCGAAGCCACGCTTTTTTCTGCGCGTCATCACTTGGGAATGAATACACGCGCACTTTTGGCCCACTGTCATAGTTTCCGCGGCACCCAGGAACACAAGAGCAACCCATGTTGCACGAACTTGCAGTCGTTGCGATGCTATGCAATTCGCGCCAAACGTCACGTCGTGCATTAACACGTGCACACCGAAAAAATAACGCTCACATGGACACGAAGAGCACAAATTGGGCAAGTAGCAGCAGATTGGCGCACACGCACTAACTTGCCTGGGCAAGCACGCCGAGAACACACGTGCAGCCAAACTACAGTGTAGCCAGACGTTTTTCTGGTTTTTCCGTCGGACACTTGGCGTGACGTAGCACGCGGGGAAAGGAGGAAGCGGATAGGCCTTTAGAATTTTTAAAGGATGTTGATAGCACATGACCCGAGCACGTGGCATGACCATGCGTGGTCTTGTTGGGTCACTAGGCCCTTCTTTCGCCCTTTTTTTCTGTGAAAGATGGCGACCAAGCGGTCGATTGGCCGCTCTTGACAAGCGTACCTGATTTAGACTATAGCCGCAAGAAGATGAAAACAATTTATTGGTTGGGTCTTGTTTGTCCCGTTCTCTACGACGCACTTACCCGTTCCACGACAACTTATCGTCGTAGATGGACGTTGCAATCTTTGTATGCAATCCCCTTAGGATATTACTGTTTTGCAGGCCAAACAGGTGAGGCCGAAGCACAGAGCTTATACGTATCAGGCTGGTTTACCAACTGCAGTGATCGCTGTGTTGAGCCACGTCATCAGCCTCGTACATCGACATAGCAGAGTCACTTTAACTCTACTATACTTGAAATACGTGAGAACGATGCCGGTGGCTGAAGCCGATATTTTGTAACGATTGGCGCTTAGATGTTTTGGGGTTGCATTGGGCTGGCCGTACGCTAGTACTCTTATGACTTACTTCTCACGCCGGGCAATCAGATATTCACAAGATTTTCCGATTCACGCTGGCAATTCACAGATGGCGCTGCCCTTCGTCAAATGAAAACCAATAAAGCCAGAATAGTTTACAACATGTACACACAACGGCTAATTATGCACGTTGCATGCTTACGTAGCATCTATGGGTGGCCTTATGTCCCAACAGCACCATTTGACGCGTCTCACTGGGCACAGCATAGTGCCTTGTATCTCCAGCAGCCCGATATGATATAAGGATTCCTTTCGCTCGATTTATTTATTTCGCGATAACTGGGATTTGTTGGCAACTTAGGGGCGCTGCCGGCTACTACTTTTCACACAGAACAAATATATACTCAATATGAAATAACACGCCGGCACTGAATAAAAGAAAGGCTACAAGAACGAAATAGTCTGACTTAAACTCAGGTGACATAAATGCACTAAAAAAGAAGCTCACAACAGAGATCACTAAAACATACTGGAAATTAATGTCAGCTCGAACAAATGCAGAAAAGACAATCGTCTTCGCTCGATTCTGTTCCTTTCTGGATCACCTGCCGTTACTACCATGTGATATGGTCCTTTAATTATCATTAAATCTTTGCCAAGCGCACTGACCGGTCTACACAATGGCTAACATCCCTGTCTTTCCCTCTGTTTGCCTTTCTTCTTCCCAGTAATTTGGTGCGTGCAATACCGCTTGGACCACTGACCCAGCACGAAAAGGAATAGCATTGGAGTAAAATCGCAACATCATCCCAACCCAGCTTTGCAGGGTCCACAGCATATGACCCCCCTTCTCTTTTCACCTTTAACGAAAACATTACAAAGGAGACAGGAAAGAAACAGCAAAAATGCGAAAGCGATTAACTCTGCGAGCACCTGGTTGAAAAATAACAGTGATCGGAGGGCGGGAATGAAAAGCGTGTAAACGTTGCGAAACTCGAAACCTCGTTTCATCGCGTTGGTGGAAGCGCTGCGCCCGACAAACTCATTACTCGCGTCGCACCACGGTAGCGGAGCGAATTCCGTTAGCACCGGGAGGCTGATGAGAAAGGCGGACTGGACTACTAAAAGCGCTTGCACAATGCATCGCCAACGACAACACGCGTGCTCCTGGCGTTGCCAAGAGTAACGCGTCGAACCGTGTAAAAACTCCGTAGGCGTAAGATCGCAAATTGGATTTGAGACTCCCCTGCCTCCATTTCCCGACGACCTTTACCACTCCCGTTCAGCAAACTCGGCCCACGCAACCATATATATATATATATATATATATATATATATATATATATATATATGGTTGATGTTATGTGATATGTATCATCATCATCATCAGCCTATCTTTATGTCCACTGCAGGATGAAGGCCTCTCCCTGCGATCTCCAATTACCCCTGTGTGGCGCTAGCTGATAATGTATACTATATAGCTCAGATTGAATCTATCGAAGATTAGTTTTCAGTTTGTGGCTGGTTTATAATACTCCGAAAAAAAAACTGCTTAAAGCGCCACTTAGTAAACAAGGCTTGATCTTTATTACTCCACCTAGGGGCCTTGGTAAAAGGTTTTACTTACAGGGACTGTGTTTGACGTTGTGTGTGATTTCATCCAAGCAACAAAAACAAAATGTCACAGTTTCGCCCTAAGGGCGAAGCAATGAATGCGACAGCAACACAGCATTCTCATACGAAGTAAGGCGAGCGGCTTTAGTAGCCATATGAATTGTAGTAAACATGAGCTGATTAAGTAACCAGGTATGCTGCGGCGTAAGTAGACCGACATGAAGACAGACTCGATGACCACGAGAAGGCGCGTGTGAAACGGTGGTGTTGATGAGCCCTCTTGGTACTCGCCTGCCTGTTAATTTTTTATTCCCGTGCATGACATTGTTAGTTCGTTGTGTTGACGCAGAGCGCTGTCTGCGATAAGACCGCCACATATCTGGCTTGATAGCAGTATCGGAGCAATCACTGCAACCTTTGTCGACTGGTGTGCCAGTGGGTAGATAAGTTTCACGAAGCGCTGCGACGATTTTTTTACGCGACGTTTTACTGGCGCACTTTGGTTGGCAGCATCTTGGTCCAATGAGTGTTGCTGCTTCTGCGTCTTGAGAGAAAGGGTAGGGAGGTGTTTCACTGTCATCAAAAATAAAGAAAAAGCGGATGCATAGAAAATTTTCTTTCACACATAGGCGCATCTTCGCATCAGTCGCTGAAAACGTAGTAGACTTGCTTCAGGCCACGTGGTGATTGCCTATTTGGAAAGATGCCGCTGCGTGTTCCACTTGACGAAAGAAGGCACATTGTGCGTTTATTTATAGAGGAATACCTCAGCGCGAAATCTGCCGCCGAACCAACAGGAGCCGGACTGCCGTGAATAGGATTATTCAAGCTTTCCGCGACGATGACAGATTCACAGATATGGAGCGCAGTGGGCGTCCAAGGGCCACGACTGAGGAAGAGGACCGCCTGATTACGGCCGCCATCGTGGCTGATCCTTTTCAAAGTGCAGAGGATATCCGAGAAGCGCTCTCGCTCACGGTATCGTCTGAGACTGTAAGAAGAAGGCTGAGTGAGCTTGGCCTGCAGTCTTTCGTAGCAGCACAGAAGCCCTGCCTCTCAGACAGCCAGCTACAAGAACGACTCATGTTCGCTACAGCAATGAAAGATTGGACAACAGAGAAATGGGGCGATGTCATCTTTAGCGACGAGTCAACTTTTTCCACGCGCTGGGACCAACGAAAGCGGGTTTGGCGTCCACTAAACTGCAGGTGTGTTTACAGTGTATTGGCAGTTAATTCACGAAGCTAATTCTGCATCACAACATGTTTCACGTAAAATGAGCTTTTGGACATTACGAGATTTTTCTGTAGTGGTATTATGTTGAAAACATTAACGATTGTTTCATAGTACTACTTACTCTGAAGCTAATTAAAAGCTGCCAGTGGGTCTTTCAGTACTATCTAATGATGTTTGCACGTTTTCTATTGCAACTCTATAACAGCATTATAAAGTTCATACGCAAGAGGAATCACAACATTTTTAGACGCGCCGCTGGAACCCAATTGTATGCTATTTCTTGCAGATATCTGCCTAATTACACACAGAGTGTTCTATCCAGTGGACGGTGTTCCGTGAGCGTGTGGGGAGCAATCAGCAAAGATGGCCTTGGTCCCCTTGTGCGTCTGGAAGGGCCCTTCACTGCGTCACGGTACTGCGACGTCATCACTAGACACCTCGTTCCGTATGCGCTGGACGGTCCCTTCAGCGACGGCTGCTATTTTTAACACGAAAGTGTTTTATGCCGGGGTCCACCAAGACTTCACTGACGGAAATACGGAATGACGTTCTTACAATGTACTATCGTGAGCAATATGAGCTCGAACACGGGAGCGCGTGGAAAATAGCCTCGAAACCTAGAAAGCGTCATACGTGGATGGCGCTGCCGAAACCGGAGGGGAAAGGAGGGGGGCTCTTCCACTAACTGTTGGCACCCCCGCTTCGCTAGCGTACAAAAAAAAAATGATAAAAGAGGCGTATCCGAACGCTCAGCCAACACCGCCTAGATTTAATACAAGCATGACCTGTGCATTCTGGCAGTCTACGTCACAGCCGATATCTCAGCAGCTGCATAGCCTGATGGGTCATTTGATGCAGCTGTGCGCGTTGATGTGAATTGATATCACCGCTAGCGGCCAGTGACATGCTACAAGCCACCGTTTTGCAGCAATGATATCGAGGCGGGAGTGTGAACAGCCAGCGGAAGCGCGGCGCCCTTTCCAATTTGTTTCCAAAAGCGGCCGCTGCAAATCGGCCGATGTAGGGTTCGAGGCTATTTTCCACGCGCTCGCGTGTTCGAGCTCATATTGCTCACGATAGTACACGAACATAATACAAAGAAAGAAACCAGAAGAAAAAGTTCCACAAACATGCAAAATTTGGAAATCGAACCCACGACCTCTCGGTCCGCGACGATGGATCGCCGAGCGTTTAACCCATTGCGCCACAAACGCATTTGCCGAGAGCTACACAGACGCGCCTTATATATCTAACACTCCTCCGTGTACCCGCGCTCTTGCTCGGGGCGGTGCCGCCGCCTACGAGCAGAAAAGAGAAGTACTGCATTATGACACTAACGCGCACCGACAGTGAACGCTTCGGTGGTCTCAGCACTACGACGCCTCGATGCCAGCATTCGAAGGGACGCTGGCATCAAGAAGCACTACCAACGCCACCTAGGTGGCGTTCACCGTACTCAGCACAGCGGAGCGTGGCCTCCGCAATTAGCTCTGAAAATGTTTCTGAAGTTGATCGCGGAGGCTGCAATTACGACGCGCTGTACGCGCTGATTTGACTCGGTGACGATTCAGTTACGTGCTTTGTCTTGCGCGTTGTATTAGTGTGTCAGTTACGTGCTTCGTCTTTCGCGTTGTGCTAGCGTGTGCAGCGTAGTGCAGCTTCCATATGCACGACGGTTGCTCATGGTCATCGACGTTGGTAGTCGTGATGGAGGAGACGTGCCACCAGGCGTCAGCGTGGGTGCATCAACGCCTAAGGGCGCTTTAGCCCCAAAACACCAATAGACATTATATATCAATGTGCAATAAACATTACACTACTTCTGTGAAGACACGTTTCACTTTCGTGTTCTATACCGATTCCTATATAAGAGGGATCAACCACATTTTTTTTTTCAACACGACCGCAGCCCGATCCTTATGGATCGGGCTGCGGTCTAGCACGTATCGTCCAGTCATTGCTAGAAGAACATGCTGTTTGCCAGCTTGAGTGGCCTCTATGTGGCGCCGACTTGAATCCAATATAAAATGTCTGGGGCATGTTGAAGAAACGGCTGTCCACACGAGCCAACCGCGGCCGCACGGCCGATACGCTGTGGCAAGCGATCGCACAAGAATGGGAAAGCCTGCGCGGTCGACCGGAGATTACTGAATCTTTGTACGAGTCGATGCCCACACGCATCAATAAGGTGCTAGAAAACGGCGGACATTTCACTTCCTACTAGATCATTGAGAGACCTATGTTTCATGACACTTCTGTAAATGTCTTGTGAATAAATTCATCCGCTTCAGACACGAATTATGTTGCACTGTCTGCAAATGCGTCAAATGCGCATGGCATCATTTCAAGACGCTGACTTTTACATTCCAAGAAAGAAGACGAAGCAATGTGCTGTTTTGTGCGAGTTTCAGTAAAAAAAATTAATTAGCGTATAACTCAATATCTAATTATTCTGAAATCCGTCAGCTTCAATGCTTGCATAAAAAGAATCAACTATTAGGCCCGAAACGCATGCACACTTGCTTTTTCGGTTGTATTCGTGTCGACCGGAGAAAAAAAAAATACTCTTGACGTTGGTCTTGGAACGCGGCACGTCGAACGATTGTCTAACATGGTAGTGTCTCCAGCAAAGTGATCATCTGCAGCAATACGCAAGACAATGAAGTTAACTGACCGCTAGTTGTCCCATCAGGAAGCGGACACGAATGTGCACACTGAGTTTTAGGTCATTTGAAGAAACACGTGGCGTGGGACGCGCCTCCGAAGTTCGAGTCCCCAAACGAGGACGCCGTGTCGCAAAGGGTTATAAAAAGAGTCATCGCACCCGATTATTTCTTATTTTTCTAAATGTAACCACTATAGCAGCGCGGTGGTTCGGGCTTTGCGCAGCAAAACCTGGGCGCAGGCGATCAAATCCCGGCCGCTACTGTCACTTAGCGATGGGGGAGGAACGGAAAAATTCTGCCTACTGACTAAGCATCTGTGTCCCATGGCTGCCTCACCGCTCACTCACGCACTCACGAAAAAAAAAAAAAAAACAGCGTGGCTACGCGAAAATAGAACTGATAACAGCCGAAGAATACGCTGTCTGATTACTTGTACTGATATTCTGCTCTCAAAATATAAGCAAGTAGCCCTGGCTAACAAAGAGCGCGTCACGTTGAAAGAGATAGGTAGAAAATATTTGCGCACAGTGCGAAAATAGACAGGCCATAGATTTAAGGAGGGATGCGTCTTCAACGTAGCGCTGCTGTCGATCGCTGGTGACGTAGCGGAAGTGTCGCGAAGAGGCTCTTGGCCACGCGCTCGCGTGGTCCGCAAACTTTTGTGGTTGACTGTACGTGTGAGGCGTGTACTGAAGCCGGGCTCCTCTCTCGTGCTTCTCTCTGGACACCCTGCGCCATCTAGCATCGCCGACATGAATCCCCGCGCTTGGCCCATATTCGGACAAGATTGTCTTCATATATATGACGTGGGTTCGAATCCACCCAGAATGAGATAAATTTCAAAGCCGATTTCTTGTCGTCGATGAGTGGCACCTACTTAGTGGCACCTACCCGGTGACCCAAGATGACGTGAAGGAGGAGGAAGAGGAGGAAAAAGAAGAAAGGAAAGGCAGGGAGGCTAACCAGACGCACGTCCGGTTTGCTACCCTACACGGGGGAAGGGGTTTAAAGGGATGAAAAGAAAGGAGAGAGAGGGAAGAAAGTACTCGCGGTATGAACGCGTACGGTTGTCCAACACTTCACAATCGGTCACTGAGGCCAGTCGACTTCATGAACTGTAACAATGCCCGCGTCGCTTTGTAAGCCTGCGACGCGTGGGGCCACGGTCCAAGAATCTTTGTCTCTGAAAACGGTCTCCTGTCTAATCGGTTTAACACACTCCGGAGAATGTCGCGTTCGGTCTCATAAAGATGACAAAAACACAACACGTGTTCCACCGTCTCCTCACAGTTGCACGAGTCACAGATTGGTGTGTCGGACATGCCCAGAAGGAATGAGTACGCTCTCGTAAACGTGAAAGAGTTTCAACGAAGAGCGGCGCTATCGCGGCACATACGCAGTGCATCTGGGGGCGCCGCCAGCTAAAGCGTCTGGCTGCTGTGGTTGAAGAAACCGTGTGACGCTAGTTCGATTCTGTTTACCACCGGTGAAATTTGAAAGGATTATCTTAATTTGAGAGCGGAACCCATACCCACTGGCACATACCCAGTCATTCAAGTTGGCATGAACGATGTTAGATACAGACAAGCATGCATACCGGAAACTGGGCGAAGTTCCCAAATAATGCCAATCGCATTAAAACGGCGTCGCCCCCGTTCTTGCCATGGTGTTTAGCTCAACGGCGCATGCGCGGCTCGCGCACAGAGTGGTAGAGGGCCTTCAGAGACGCGGAATTCTGCAACAAGGACGGAGCGAAGTCAACGCACCATCAACGCTAGTAATCACCTCGCGGTGGTGGACTCAGGACAGAGTTCTGTCTTCCACTGTTGGCGTGAGCATTGGGCCTATACACACCACACTAGCGTTCCTGCTCAGTTGCTGTGTGTATTCACTGTGTATACATAGCGAAGCTTGCGAGGTTTCTTTGCAAATCCTCTTGCACCTCTCCCGCTGACCGTGGCTGCCGCCTGCTGCTGCTGCTGCTGCTTTTGCTCGTGTGTTATATATCGCCGGATAGCTCGGCTGCGGAACGGCGGCGCTATATAGGAGCCGTGGCTCACGCTACTTCGCCTGCAGCAGTGGAAAGTAGAGAGGTGGTGCCGGCTTGCGCATCCGGGTCTTTGGCCACTGGTGGAGAGGACGAGGGGGCCGCGACAAGAGAGAGGGCACCGGAGGAGATGGCCTCACGTTGCGCATGCGTTGCGCCGCCTGGCCACCATTCTGCTGCATTTTTCAATGCGTGAGCATTCTTTGGCGAGTGCCCCAGCAAAAGCTCTCCGTCACGCGAAGAGTGTAATGCCTTGTATCTGAACAAAAATGCGTAATTTGCGTAGTTAAGACATTTTATCGCTAGAATAGTGTAAATGTAGGTGATTGGTAGAAGCGATAAGGAACTACAGAAAGACAAAAAACGAAAATTGATCACAGAGAATACACATATGATCAGATTTATGCATACCCATAGGCATACATAGGGCTCCATCGAAAATGCATTGGGAAACCTATAGTAGGGGTGGGGCAACTTGAAAGTGGCGGGTGGATGAATGGATGGATGGAAAAACTTCATTGAGGTCCATTGGGTCGCGCTATAGTTTCCTAGCCAACTCTAGTGGACAACTCCAATGGAGTTTGTGCATATTTTGTTTTTACTGAGCACTGATTAGCACCTACGCTTTCCTGTTAGTCTCCTCTCGTGCACGATGTAAGTGCAACCCCTGCAACGCCATTGGCGACGCTCTTCTTCACGCCAGGGTAGTGAGCTGCCTGATAGCTACCAGGGGGAGCTTCTCCTCCTGCCCTGGAGGAGTTGCTTTGCGGGCTGCGTGGCGCGAGCGTGTTGCAGCCACGTAGTCTGATGAGTTCAGGTGCAGTGCTAAACATTAATATCGTTGAAGCGATTCGCCCTTTCGCGATACTAGCAAAATATTTCGGCAAACGACGATCGTGGCGGGCTACGATCTCCTCCCAAAATAAATGCAAAAGAGCATTATTACACCCGATTTAATTTGTACAGCACTACGTGTTTGCCACCTTACTGGACCTTAACGGCTGCTCAAGGTAAATTATAAACTTTTAAAACTAATATTTTTGCACCTTTTGCAAAAAGAAATTATTGCAGGAAATTTTTAAAGACCTTCACACCCCGAGCATTCCTTTTAGCTTAATCGATATAAAGAAGTTATAGAAAACCATATTTCTGTCAGAAATTATTCGAAGAAGCACCGCAACACGAATACAGGGCTGAACAAGCGAGTTCTCATTTGCTCAACATGTTTTATTTGGCGTGCTGTCCCGCTGATGGCTAGGGAGCCTACATGCAACAAACGGCGTTGCATGTAGGCTCCCTACTGATGGCACATGCATGGCTCGCGCGTGGAGGTTTAGCGTACAGAAAAATGTTGCAAGGTTGCCCGAGCGGGTTTGGCCTGTGCTGTCGTCTGCTCGACGCACCGTCGTTGTTGCGTCGTTTGCGTTCTTTCCGCCGCTATTTTCCATTTTATTTGCAATAGATCGGCGGGGAATAATATCAGTGTTACCGCCACCGAGTATCCGCCTGTCAAAGCTCTATGCAGCTGCGGTAGGGTCTCCGACGCGACACGCGTCCGGCGAGCGCGCGGGGCCGTTCATTCGGGAGAAAGCGACGGTGGCGCCACCAACTTTTCATAAAAAGTTGTCGCAGTTTCACCTGAAAGGCGAAGCATCAATTGCGATAGCAAATTTGTAGAGAGCTATACAGAGTAATGATAGTAGCTTTATCAGCTGTATAAACTTGGTCATGCAGCAGCACCGGAAACACGCAGATCTGTTGTCGACGCCGTCGGTGTTTTGCCCGCGTTCGCACAAAATGCGTGCGGCGTTGGTGACTGTTGCCGGAGCCTCTGATATAAATAGGCACTTGGTGCCGCAGCTAAACGTCGCCTCCCTTCCCCCCCCCCCCCCCCCCACGGCCTTTCACGCGTCGGAAGAAGGCGCGTTTGCTCTACATATAGGTGATTGTAAAGGAGGAAAGAGACGCCTACTTCTGCAGCCCTTAAGGGAGCACGGCGCAGAACGCGCGTTTGTTCTCCGCCGTGCGTTCAGTCCCCGTGAAAGCGCGCGTCCCTCGCGCCCTTTCACTCGCACATACAGCGTTCGGCGGCGCGCGGCGACGATTTCATCTCTATTGACGTCATACGGAACCTCACGGCGACGGCGACGGCAGAAATCTGCTTTGGAGTGTCCATATAATTGCTATCGCAATAAAAAAAAGCGTCAGCGGATAGCCTGCGTTGGCCCCACTCCCCCAATCTAGTACACTCTGCTTCAACCATATAGTTTCCTACAATAAAAAGTCGCAGTTTCACCTGAAAGGCGAAGCATCAATTGTGATAGCAGATTTGAAGAGCGCTATATGCAGTAATGATAGCAGCTTTATCAGCTGTATAAACTTGGACATGCAGCAGCACCGGCAACACGCAGAACTGTTGTCGACGCCGTCGGCGTTTTGCCCGCGTTCGCTCAAAATGCGTGCGGCGTTGGTGACTGTTGCCGGAGCCTCTCATATAAATAGGCACTTGGTGCCGCAGCTAAACGTGGCCTCCCTTCCCTCCCCCTCCCCCACGTCCTTTCGCGCGTCGGAAGAAGGCACGTTTGCTCTACATATATGGTGATTGTAGAGGAGGAAAGAGACGCCTACTTCTGCAGCCCTTCAGGGAGCACAGCGCAGAACGCGCGTTTGTTCTCCGCCGTGCGTTCACTCCCCGTGAAAGCGCGCGTCCCTCGCGCCCTTTCACTCGCACATACAGCGTTCGGCGCGCGGCGACGATTTCATCTCCATTGACGTCATACGGAACCTCACGGCGACGGCGACGGCGACGGCAGAAATCTGCTTTTGAGTGTCCATATAATTGCTATCGCAATAATTACAATAATTATAGAGGTAAATCTGACGCTGCAGTCGTTCAGCCACCATGGTAATGATGGGTAATTACATGGATTTGTCTGATCTTGGTGCTTGTGGATTCAGACGTTCTTGTGGCTTTGTTGATTACGCTTCATGTGCCTTCATTGTCGTAATTTTCGGAGCTATCTATATTTTCTAAGTGCAGAAGACTCTTCGAACACGCACAATCGCTAATAATTGCAACGGTTCAGCCTGTCGAGGGGGCCAAATCGAAACACGCCAGACGTCTCAAGGCACTGGTTTGCCAGCGAGAAATTCGTAATCGCGGTTTATGCAGCTTGTCGATGCGTGAGCCCGCGGCGTAATGGTTTCGATATCGGTCTTCTGTGCTAGAGCTCCAGTGTTTAAATCCTGCCGTTGGACAATTTCATTATTGTTTATTTATTTATTTATTTATTTATTTATTTATTTATTTATTTATTTATTTATTTATTTATTTATTTATTTATTTATTACGCAGCACATTGTTGAGATTGACGAGTTTACAAAGTCACGCAGTCGTTTGAAGCCACAAGGACGTCGTTAAGGCAAATCCATGTATTGTACCCATCAATTCCGCGCTGGCTATAGACCATCCCGCTTGCTGTGCCTGTGGACATTAGAGCCGCAGTTTCATCTAGGTAGTCATTGTATGAAACTCTATGCCTTCAACTTTTCTCGGCAGTAGTTAGTTTAAAATGGCGCTCGTAATCTAAATAACACATAGTGACTAGAATAGTCAGTATATTTTGGGCGCTATACCTAAATCCGTATGATGTGCCGAGACATGTCTTTGAAGATGTAATGAAGGATCTTAAAGAGGTGCGAGAAGGAAAGAGCGGCCGTGCGCTGTGAAGAAGGGGACAATAGCACTGTGCAGAGCGAAGCATTGTTTGGCTATTCCCTCTAGGATTGGCGTGAGTGCGTTTCACACGGAACCGTCACAGGGCCAACGAATCAGCTCATATATTCATGCCCTACATATGTACCGCACCGCTTACCGGCTTTGTTCTCTGTGGAACGGCGCAGTGAGATAAGGAACGGTGCCTGAATGTCCTCATTGCCCCAAATATCGTTTGGCGCTGAGCCGTGCTCCCTCAAGGGCTGCAGAAGATAGCGTCAACATTTCCCTTCCCCACGAACCACTTACAAGCGCCAAATATCCCTCTTCGAGCGCACGAATAATCATTTTATCGAAGAGATGCCTTTTTTTTATTCTTCTTCAGGATCTAGCATGTCTTCTCGGTCGGGTTCACTTCGAATAATGTGAGTCGATCCCAGAGGCATTGCGAAAATGAACTGGGCCCATCCCGAATATGGTGACGAGACCGCATTTCTCGACATTGCCCGGCTTTTGTGCGCATACGTGATTTGCGACAGAGACATCTGGGGACTTTTTTTCTCGAACTTTCTTTCTCCCTAGGTATTACTGAGAAGGACGTGCTTTTCGCCGTTTGTCTCTAACCTTGCTGCACTATACGACAGCGGATAAATACTGCGCTAGTGGCTCGCTCTGCGTTCGATTTACGTGGCGCTGCGCAAAAGCACTGCGCTCATGATAGCGAGATCCTCAGTTGGCATCGCGTTTTGAATGTACTTTCTTTTAAATATTGCGGCATTATTATATCATTTCGGCCGCTTGACTTCTGCAGTAGAAATTATTATTGTAAGCTTCGCCACCAGACCTGACACGGCGGGTTCCTGCCAAGAAGAGCAACCGCATACCAATGAATATAGACCCGTTGTTACTGCGAATTCATTTCATTTTAAAATATCCATTTGCAGGCTATAATGAAATTCATGTGCATCGCTCGGCCTTGGCCGACGACCCTGGCAGTATAGTGACGCTGGGAGAGCCCCCAAAGTGCACCGCGAAGCGGCAAACCTTATACCACCTGTACCCCAGTAACGCGGATCAACCACTGTCGACAAAAAAAGCAAGTGCTTTGCATTGGGGACTCCGTAGTTCCCGCTATGATCCCCTTTGACGGAAAAATTGAGGAGCGGTTAAACGGGAGCAAAGCGCGTCGTCCTCCGTAGTGCAAGACTCTGGTAGTACCTAAGCAAAGGCACATTTTGTGCAGCAAGATAGGCAAGGTTCCCTAGATAAAATTCCCCAGATGTCTCTCCGGAGACTTTCGGGCGGGGCAATTTCGAGAAAGACGGTCTCGTTTCCGCGATCCCGTGCGCGCGTTGTTGGGACAGAGCAGGTATAAGCAAGGTCGAGCATACAGAATTGTTGCAGAAACTATCGAAGATGATTGTCAGTGTGAGCGAATAGATACCGAGGACTGGAAAAACCAAAAGGACACACACTGTATACTTCGGGCACGCACTGTATACACACAAGCATACTTCGAAAGTGTTGCTATAGCAACAGTTCCGAAGTGTGCTGCTGACGTCGCATAGCGGGCGTCTGACGATGGCCCCGCAAACTACGTCGTCGACGTGCTTTAGTAGATGGCACGACAACGGGACGACGACGACGGCATGATGGCAACGGAATGAAGATGGCGTGACAACTATTTCACTGACAGCGACTACGCACTTGCGCTTTCTTCTCCACTCGATTACTCCACGGAGGTCGGATACGCCTTAAATTGAACAGATGTCAGGCGTTATGTGGAAGTTAATTGGTCCGAGCGCAGCTGTGTTCAGCCTGAAAGACGAAGCGGTGCACCTCCACGAGAGACGCCCAGCGGACTGCGGCGACGTTACGTTCCCCGTAATTGTAAGCCCAGGGCGTGATGATGATGATGATTTATTGGCATTCCCCTTGAAACGGGGCGGTGACACATAGTCAGCTAGCCTGCTTGAACTATAATTAGGTAATCTATAAATGCCTATCAGTCTATCATACTGGTTACATGTCTTTAATCTTTTCTCTCTTCCTTAAAACTTCTATATCTATCTTGTGCAGTTACCAAACCTCGTAATGAATCCGGTCTTACCAATCTCTTCCCTGTTTTTTTTTCTACCGATATTATAAACGTCTCTTAATTATGTCGACTGCCTGAGCGGTTGATGTTTCCATCCGCTTTAAATCCAAGCGCTTCCGGAAGGTGCAGGTTGTCTCCAGATTTTTGTTGTAGCAGGCACATGCCTCACCCTGTTGTGAATATTTGTTCCGCTGAGTTTGTCCTAAGGCAACCGGATGGGGCCTCAATGAGCAACGCATAGCCCTTTGTGTACTCGTACAGATTTTCCATTCTAATTTATTCCTTGCGATTCTTGTAAATCTCCATGGTCTTCTTTTGTTTCCGTCATTTGCACCCAGTTTACAGTTCTCTGTTTCTCTCCCTTTCTTTGTGATGGCTCCTGGTTGTCTATCAACACATCCAATTACCCTATACATAGTCGCCAACTTTCTCGACCTCGTGTGCGAGCTCACCGCGTCTTTCCCCCCTGCTCTCCCTATCTCATCTTTCTATTCCGTCTTACCCGTTCCCCAGAGTTGGGTAGCCAACCAGACGCATTTATGGTTAACGTCACTGCCTTCTCTCTCTCTTTCCTCCTCCTTCTTTTATCGACCTCTTCCGAGAAACGCGACATAACAGCCCCACAACCGACCACGGCGTTTAAACCGCCAGATGCGACAAGCGCATGTCGCCCAACAGCACTTGCGTCTCGAAGAGCTAGTTTGCTCTCGGCGACGCAGGCGCGAGCCTCGCAGCTTAGTTGAGCGACAGCGCGTGCCCTTTGCATCGGCATAGAGTCCGGCCAACGACCACGAAGGCGAGCGAAAGAGCTAGCGAAATCTATTCGCTTTAATACCGGCATTGTGGGAGTGTGTGGCATTTGCGCCAGTGTCAGGCACTTTTGACATTGGACAGAGGCGCATAAACAATGCAATAAACAAGAGTCTTGCCTGGTAGGCATGCATTCGCCATTTCTGCTAAACGCTGTGCGATGCTACACCTTGCTTGGTTTGCTAAGGCTTCGCCATTCGACCGGAACTGCCAACTTTTTTCTTACTTTCATTACTACTCCTATTACAAGCTCATAAGCGTGGCTTGATGGGCAGGTTGGTACATGGTACTTGGCAGGGGTATGCCAGCAAATGGAAAGGACAACTAGAAAAAATCCTTTCTCTGTGTCCTGCCTCACGATTTTTTCTAGTTATTCTTTTCGTTTGCTGGCATGCCCTTACCAAGTCCTATTACGAGTTTCCTAAAATTCTTGGATTCTAACTATATTTAGTCAGGGCCGCCTCCCAGCGGCGGCGACGCCGACGGAGAAGGTCCCCGGCGGCCCCAGCAGCCCCCCGGGGCAACGGCGGGAATGAGCGAGCTCGAGGCTTCCTTTAATCTAGAAACGTCTGCCGTTGTGGGCGCGTCGCGAACGGCGGCGGTTTCAGTACAGTTGTTGCCGGCACATTCCCAGAGCATGTGTCGCAGCGTTGCTCCGAGTCCGCATGCTTTACACGCATCAGTCGTATATAAGCTAGGGTAACAGTGGCGTAAGACTGCCGGACTTGGGTAAATGTGTGGTCGTAGTAAGCGCACGTTTGCGGCCTCTTTACCTGTTTAATTTAACGTGCGGTGGCGGGAATTTGCGTCTTTCGAGTCCGTAGTGTTGTGTTAGGTCTCTACACGTGGCCAGGCGATCGCCCCACAGCCATTGTGATTGTTGTTGTTGCAGCGTGTCTGTCGTAGTGTCTCGATCCGGCAGATCCGACGCCCCGCACTCGGGAGCGGAGGCAGCGGCCACGTAGTCTGCCACGGCTCGGCGTGTGAGACCTCGAGCCGCGGCGTGGGCCGTCACTAATTATTTTAAGATTTATTTTCATTTCTTCGAAGATATAATCGCTCATTCATGTTGTCTCCTCAAACATGCACTGCTCTTTCATTCGCAGTCCTGCATTTTCAAGTTCATCTTTTTGTGATGTCATTAACTCCTCGAGCAACCACCCGATTCTTGGCCCATCCGCCACTGTGGGTGCGCGCCCTGTTTTGAAGAAGCGTCATGATCATTATCAGCGTTTGGGCGTGCCTAAAGAAAGTGAGCAGGTTCGCCCAAATGGGACGTTTCAGCGTCACTCTAAACCAAGGTCTAGAGTTACGCTGAAACTGTTCAGACGGTGTATTAAGGATACGGGGAGGCAACATGCTGGCGCGACACATCACGCGAGAGAGAGAGAGAGAGAGAGAGAAATAACATTTATTATCACGGAACTATTATTAGCAGGAACTAAAGCCCAAGTCCGGGCCACCTGGTAGGCTCATGCCTCCTGGCCCAGAACGTTCTTGACGTGCTGCACCAGAAGCGGCCACCATAGTTTTTGAAACCTTCGTGGGGGAGTGGTCCACTCCTCCCAGCTGCCAGGACGCTGGTTGTGTGGTAATTCGCAAAGTATGGCGTTTTTGAACATCACGCGAGACTATAGTGCCGTTGCACAGCAGAATCTGCGTCCCGGCACTAATCAGGCGTTTGAAAACACTCTCGCGATAAAATCGTTACATTATATCTGCCAAAAATATGAAACAAACCACGTAGATGAGCGACCAAGTGCACGCAGGAGAGTTACCAGCCCACATGTGGACGTTGCGGGTAAGAATTATATAGGACAGGTGAAAGCGCACTTAGAATGAGACAAACAGAAGGCAAAGGCAGGTGTCGTATATTATAACCCATTCCTAAAGCAGCGACGCTCGTCACAGTCGACGCACGTCCACGTCCTTCCCGGTATACTAATCACCAAGAAATAAATAAAAAAAGCAAAGCTTGCCAAAACTGCGTTTCGGGAACCGCTGCCCCGAAGCAAGGCCTTTCTTTCGCTTCATTCCGTCGGTGGAACGCTATTCGGGCTGACGGAAACGCGACGAAAGCAGCCGGAACTTAGGGATGCTGGTGGTGCATCTAGCGTGACAAATGGACGCAGGAGCGTATCGTCGTCCCGGTTATGTACACACACACAGGCGGCATGCTCTCGACGTCCGATTGGAACTACCCAATTTTTTATTCCTTCCTTCTTTCTTTTGCCCTGCCACCCCTCCCCTACCCTCGTATATACACCGGAATGCGCGCCCATCGCATAACTCGTCACGCCGGACGGAAAAGCAGCAGCGACATCATGCCGTTTTCCTTTCTCTCCGATGCGCGCGCACGCGTGCCGTGCAAACCTCCGAGGGGATGGATGGATGGACGGGTGGAACGGGCACGCGCGTCCTTGCTCCCCAACCCTGAAGGAGGAACGGCGGATATACTGCTTGTTGCTTCGCTTCGTCCCTGCTCGTCGTCGTCGTGGTCGTCGTCCGTCCTCCCGCGATTGGTCCTTTTTTTTTCTTCTTCTTCTCTCGTTGTCGCTTCTTTATTTGCACTTGCTTCTCGCCGAACCCTTCCTGGTTTCCCTATCCTTTCCTGTTTTTTTTTTTTTTTGTCCGCCTGTTTTCTTTTTTTTTTGTCTTCTCGTCTTTCCGGGAAACAGCTGTCGCGCGGACACTTCCTCCGCATTGCTGAGCGACCAATCACCCGGATAGCGTTGGGGCGAAAACATTTTTTTTTTGCTTCACATTCACCTTCCACAGCACTCTCCGCAGACATATGGTCTCGCCGTTATATATACTGGCAAACATATCTCGAATGTCGCAGTAACCTTCCGCGGCGACAGCAGACGACTCGGAGACCAAGCACTGTACGAGCCAAGGAAGTGCCATTATTATGAACATTCGTGCCTGTTCCCCTCCCCCTCTTTTTTTCCCTGGTGATTTGCAAGCTTCAGGCCAAATTTATGGACTTGCGGGATCTCTTCGTGGTTTTTCCTGACAGCGGCGGGGAAGGCGCAGCAGCATCCGCGAACCCGAATTTGCCACGAATGGTGTTGCTTGAGCTCGTTGTCTTGTCCTTGCAGTTATTGTCATTGTTCCCACTCACTTCTACTTTTTTTCTTTATTTACCGCAGCTATAAAGCCTTCGTTTCAGGAAAGAAGTGTCCCTGGAGTCTTATTCATTGTTGAAGTTTCCGCGTCGTTGCACTTTAGCTGGTAACAATAAGAGATTTCGAAGCACGTCATATATGAGGTTGTAGCTGTATCGTTAATTGAAGGTCAATGGATGTCGACACTGTCTCCACGAATCGAATTGTACGTTTGGTTTTTCAGGGGGTATTGGTGGCCATTATCATTTCTAAGGCAGCGCACTCGTTGAGGCATTTACGAACGCTATATCACGCTAAGACGAGCCTTGAATAGCAACTGAATCTTCATTGAAGAATTTATCTTCATCCTTGAAATGCAACACGTGGGCGGATGAAAAGAAAAGGGAGGGTGGGAAGAGGGGGTTGAAGGGGCGCATGATGAAAGCGTCCAGCTGTTAAGTTTGAAAGTCTTAAAAACAACAGACAATAACCAAAAATGCAAAAAAAAGAAACAAAAATTTAAGACGAATGAGACACCACCTTTGACTTTAGGACAATCAGATACGTCAGAACCTCTTTTTTTTTCTTCTTTTTCTGTAAACGTCACTCAAGAGCAACTGACACACAAGTCTCTCATCTTGTGAATGTCTATCATTTTTAAGATTTCGCGTGCCTAGATTGTTTCCAGTCAGGGTGAGTAGCCGCATCTATCTGCAGAGGAAAGCCATGTGTTTTTTTTTGTGATAAAGTAGAATAGTGGGTGTTTTCTTTTCTTTTCTTTTTTTAGGTCATGGAAAATATTTAAAGATCACATGTGGCAGATAGCAGAGTTCTAGTCCTTGAGCTGGAATAGTCGAAGAGGCGGATACTTCTTGCACGAGTCATCGGAACATATATTCAACTGATTAAGAAGGTTTCACTAATTGACTGTTTAACTAATTTTTTTACGCCACATACTGCAGTTTACCAGCTGTAGCAGGTGTGTTTTCGAGGCATATCTACTTGGAACCAATTCCTAGGGTGGCACTGGTTTCGAGTTACGCGCCGTCAGCTTTCGGTAAAAATGCATTGTTTGCTCCACTTGCTTCTTCTGCAACAACACGCTGCGTTGTGCGTTGAAGCACAAAAATAACTTGGACGCCAATGTATATCGTCGCACACTTTGGGAATGAACATCTCGAAAATGGTGTGATACTCATAATCTTTCCAAGTGAATACGCCTTGGGAACTCACCGACTACAGGTCGTAAGTTACAATATGTGCCATAAAGTATTCAGTCAAAAGCTTTAAATAGTGAAATTTAGTTCAATTACTGAATAGGCATTTCGATTCCTTGTTCCGGCAATAACCCTTGCTTCGAGTATTCCAGCTTAAAGACTCGAATTATACTATCTGGCACAGGTGATATTTATAAATCCGGTAGTCTAAAGTGTATCGTATCATAAGATATATATATATATATAATATATATTAATATATATATAATATGATGCGTTGCGGCGCTGGAAGTTGCGACAAATTTGTAACGGGCTGTACTGAGTGTGAGTATATATTGCTTGCGCGCTGGAAGTGTGCGCCAAACTTGTACACCATTTGCTGTACTGAGGTGTGATTGGCGCAGTCCTTTCTCTAAAAACAGCCACAAATATATTGTCGGCCAAAAGACAATATCTTTACTGCTTTACGTTTTATCATTGTTTTTTTTTCTCGCACTCGCAAATCACAGTGTTCTAACATCTGTTTCGCGGGAAACTGAGAATCAGTTCACCTAGCTTGTGCGAACGTTGCGGCCATATATACGTTACGAATTTCCCACGTTGAAAGAACATGGTTTGCCGCTCGGAAGTGTCGTCACGCTCTTATAATGCTAGATGAAGTTCCGCGAACCGTGTCGAAGTGCATATTTCGCTCGCTCGAGTGTGCCGCTGTGGTGTAAAGCTAGTCTTTCGTATGCCGCGAATCCTAGGCAGGTCGCCAGAATGCATCTTAAGGTCAGAGTTCATGCCCTGAGTATACCGTCGCGACGGCATGTTTCTTAGAAATTTTACCTCGCTGGAATTCTGCCCACAGTGTATAGAGGGGGCGCAGCGGCGATATTGCTTGGACGTAGAAAGCACGGCCTGCATGGTTTCACCTACTACTCCCCCCCCCCCCCCCCTTCTCTACCCCCCTTCGCCTCCCCCCTCCTCCATCCCCGCTTTGCGATTCCGCGAACGAACGCTCTGTTTATATCGCAGTGCCGTGGGCAGCCAGACAGGCAGTTTTTTTTCTTGTCTCTGACGCAAAACTCAACTGTCGCGTCGGTCTTTTCGCTGCTCGCAGTCAGCTGCTGTCTCGTGTGTGGGCGTATGCAGCGCCGCTGTTTGCTCTGACTAGTGCATAAACGAGGTGCAGCGTCTCTCGGACTGGAAGCGTGGGTGAGCCGCGGTTTATATAGCACTTCGCGGCGCGTTGCTTCGTTTTATCAAATTGACGCTAGCGTGGTCGTCCATGTTGAAGCAGTACGGCTAAAAGCAGTCGCCTTATACACTGCCCGGTGGATCCGTTGCTGTGCTGTTCTGCTATGTACTGACCTCGAGGTGTCGAATTGCAATTCTCGGCAGCGGCACTCCGATGGGACGACAGAATAGGCAAGCGCTCGTGTGCTTAGATGTAGGTGCGCAGAAGGGAATAGCAATGTGTGAAAGTTAGCCAATGCGTCCCACTACGGCGATTCTCATATAGTCTTTGGTCTGTTTTGAAACGCTAAGCTTGACGAACCGAATCAGTTGACGTGAGAACTTCCGATTACTCGTAAGAAACGTAAACAGTTCCTGGTCCTAGGTTATAAAAGTACGTTGCGACCTCGCCAGGGTATGTATATAATACAAGAGAAACAAAAGAAGTTGTTATAAGTGGCGTTAATATATAGACGAGGAGTGCAAATTGAAACACATACACGCACAAAAAGATGGACAGGACAAGTGGCACGAGCATAGGTGTCTCGATCTGCGCTCCTCATCTAAAATGTACGTTTAACTAACTGGCCCAAAAATGAATACTCCTATTAGCGGGGAATCACGCACACTCCGCGTGTTCAAACATGCAAGCAAATGCAGCCTTAATGTTCAGGTTATTCTTTAGTTTCAGGTAGGCATACAGCAGTCGAACCTTGTTTTGTCTGTAGCCCTAGCATTGCCTTAGAGTCCGGTCCAATGGCCAGGTATAATTTAGAGCTCACCAAGAAATCAACTTGCCGGCTATCTGGTTTGACGGAAAAGATGACGCAGTGTGCGTCTTTGCGTCCGCTATGGTAAATCAAATTAGAATTTGGCTTCGCAGTAGTATAAACGAATCCAAAGATGTTTTGTAACCCCACGTGAAAATAGTAAATAGCTGACTCAGGAAGCTTCTGTGACCTTAAAACATTAAAAGAAGAAAGAGTAGCCACATGAAATTTGTATATCGACAGTCAGCATGCCGTAATTTGACCGTTGTCCACACAAGAAGGAGTCTATAATTAACTTGTTCCCAACAATACCTAATCAAACAAAGTCGAAAAAAAAAGGAGTTCGGACAAGTCGCTGCAGAGTGCTTTTTTTTTCTCATTGTTCCATCGGTCATCGGTCAACTGATTTAACTCTTCGACCCCTGGGTACCTAAGTGGGTACCGTTGTTCTCGAGTTGAGTGCTCGGTAGAAAACAAAGTTTGTTCATTCAGTTCTATATCGCTCAAATGGTCATTCCCTGTTTTTTTCAAAGTGCCTCGAGTTGGCGCCGAAGGCTCCGTTCGCGCCCAGCAGGAAGCTGGCAAAAATAACTTGAATAATCACATTCACCCGATTTTGTACGCTTGGTAAGTTCATTAGCTTTTGTTAATGATAGCCAAAGCCAGGACAAATCACATTACGTGAATATTGAATTAAGCCTCTGGGGGCATGATGACAGCTGTTTCCTAAAACTTTTTAATTGCATGTGAACTATAAAACTCGTGAAACTTTGTACAGCCCAATGGCTTCTTTTTTTTTTTTTTATCGCGCAGGATTATAGGGGGAGTAGGTCTAAAGTACGTGTCATACTTCAGCACCCATAGACCCTTACTCGGTATACTGGGACCAACATGTACTAGAGGAAACACGAAACACGAGGAAAAATTGTACAAGAAGCACGCAAGAGAGAAAGAGAATACAGTACGTGTACGAAATGTGAAATGCAAGACTGCGTCAGTGCATATATATATATATATATATATATATATATATATATATATATATATATATATATATATATATATATATATATATATATATATATACGTTGTCTTTAATTCCACACACACATGGAAACATTACTCTTCCCGTGTTTACGTTGGTAACTTGCACTCATAACGACTGTGCTTGCCCTGAATTTTGTGCAAGCTTGATGGCGCTCGTCAGCTCATTCGTCACCACCTACTCAAGCAGCATCCAGACCAGCGCGTCGTGAACGTATTGTACTGTGTGTTCTACTTTATTCTTTGAGATTTTCCATCTGGCTCTTCCTTTCCTCTTTCCTCCCCTTCTTCCTATCTTTCATTTCTATGTTTCTATCTCCTCCTTTCTAAAGAGTAGGCAGGCGTTACTCTTCCCGGGATGACAAGAAACAATGCGATAGGTTTGAAAAAGCTAGAGAAGAGTTCGATAAAAATATTAAAGGAAGTTCATATACGCTCCTGAACACACACGAACACACGGAGACAGAAGCGGAGCGCCCCACTACACCAAGTCCCGACATGTGCACATATGCATAGTTACGACATGTGCACAGTTAGGGAATTTGCAGGCCCAAGTTGGAATCAGCTATAGCGCAAGACAGGGGTGATTGTAGATCGCCGGGCGAGGGCTTCGTCCTGCAGTGGATATAAATGTACGCTGATGATGATGATAATGATGACAGAGTTCACCGCATATACACGAGGCCACAATTAATGCGGTCATGAGTGAGCAGGTGCAATGATGACTTTCAGTGAAGTATCGAAGAGATTAATGCGCTTCTCGAGCAGAGTGACCTTGATGTGTGTCCGATTGTGAAGCTACAAAGCCTGACACGTCTGAGCTTTCCATTTGCCCCTTCCCCCACCCCTCCTTTTTTTCCCTTTTTATCTTGATGGCAACCTTCACCCTTACCTAAGTGCTGGAGAGCCAACTATGCGCGAACCTGACAAGTATCCCTGCCGTTCCTTCCTTCATCCGTCTCTCCTCCCTCGAAATCATCATAGGACGAGTTGGCCAGAAAAAAAAACTCTATTTCAGCACACGCTTTCGACACCGCTTTTCTCCTGATTTTCTGCCTGATTTTCTTTATTCTTCGTCTTATGTAAACGCAAGCTCGGGTTTCTTGTTTTTCTTATCCCTCTCAACACAACGCAAGTTCGGGTATTCCCGACTCTGTCGGACGAGTGGAAATGCCTCTTACGCAAGTAAACGAAATCCGGCTCGAGCGAGCCCGGTCGAGCCTCTTGAACGTTGTCCGTACCGCGGACGTGGCGTTGTCGCTTAGGGCTCCCGTTACCTCAACCGGATAACCGTGACGGAGGACCAGAGAGAAACAATTAAAAAAAGCGGCGGAGAAAGAAAAAAGATGGGGGCAGAGAAAGGAGATAAACTACTCGCGTGATTTTCTGTCCCGCACAGAACGCGCCCTTGCGCTGCCGGCGGTCAGCCAGCTCCACGACGTCGTAATCACCACGCCTGGAGCAGTAAAAGGCGAGGGCCGACCCTCCTCCCGAAATTGATGGTCGAAAGTAAGAAAAAAAAAACAAGAAAAGAAAGAGAAAAACAAAGAAAGGGAAGATCAGCGAACGCTTGCGACAATGCCGAATACGTTGTGCTTGGTTGTGTGATTGTTCTTTTTTTTTTTTCAATTTGCCTTTTCTTTCCTCGTGCTCAGTCGTTGCTCTTCCGTTGAGTACAGCGCTGGGGACACTGGGGCCAAGAGCGGAGACCTCTTTTGTTGGGATGGCCTCGTTTGCGAGGAGTCCGAGCGCCGCCCGAGAGTTGTTAAACGCACGTTGTCGTCTCGTCGCTGCAGTCGCCGGAGGAGTACTGCCGCTCGTTGAGAAGGACGGGCAGCAAAGGAGCCAGAAAAAATAAATAAATAAAGAGAGTGGGATGAGATTGCGGGCGAGTTGTTGGAACGACATGGTGAACGCTCCTGCTGCTTCTCCTTCTCTTCCCTTCCTCTCATCTTTATCTCTCACTTCCCCTTCCCCAGACGCTGCGCCGTGCTGGGCACCCGAAATAAGCGTCATTTTCCTCAATAAACCACTACTACTACCACATGGTGACACAGAAAAAGGGGAGTTAAGGAAAGAGGCGAGAGAGGTTGGCGCTTGGCCGTCGTCTTCTTAGCGTAGGAAAACGGGTATGAAAAAAATAACAAAGAAGAAAATTAGGGCAGAAACTCCCCACTGGCGAATCGTCATATAGCGCATAGCATTCTTTGTAATATATTTATATATATATATATATATATATATATATTGTGGGCATTTATTGTGCACTTCATCATCTGTACATTATCATCATCATGCGTGTGCCCTTCATCTTCATCGCGCGTGCGAGCGCATCAGCGTGGACTGTGCCGAAGGCTGTTCATGCCGGTTGTGGACGCCGCCCTTCTATCACCGTGTCGTCTCTCGGGCTCAATAAAATTCGCCCTTACTGTGACGTCTCAATATGTATAAACGCGTTGGGAAAGGCAGGGAGGTAAACAGGACAAGATTTTGGTTTGCTACCCTGCAATGGGGGAATGGTAAGGGGAAATGAAAGACAGTAAACAGCGGAGAAAAAAAAACGAAACAAAAGGGGGAAAGAAGGGTGGGGACGGTTGTGACCGTCCATGAGAACTAGAGTCTCTCCAATAGGCCACTAGAACGTAAAAATTTCAAGAGTGCCTTGACTGTCTTGTGGTGTGACGACTATATAGATCGGCGTTCCAGGAATGTCTGCTCCGAAAGCGGTCGGTCGACAAGACACGCCAGTGCGATCGTGAGTGACTGCCTGTGTGCGCTGTATCGGGGACAATGACAAAGACCGTGTTCGATAGTTTCCTTGACGCCGCAGTAGACACACGCAGCACTATATATCCTCCCATCCGATGCGGAAAGCAAAGGATTTTGCAAAAGCGACGCCAAGCCACAGTCGGTGAAGTACCGTTATCTCGGGTAGGGATAGTCCACGTGGAGAATGAAGTCGAAGACAGGGGTCCAGTCGATGTAGACTTGCGTGCAGCACACTAGTTGTGTTGCACAACGATTATAAGGCATCATTTGCAAGCACTCGAATTTTCGCTGCTGCATCTGTTCTTGACAGCGGAATTGGTTCCTGTACGCCGTCTTCATGAGCAGATCGAGCAGCTTCATCGGCATGTTCATTGCCCATTAAGCCACAGTAGCTAGGGAGCCACTGAAATGTGACGTCGTGTCCTTGCTCGACGAGACGATGACGGAGCTCTCGGATTTCTAGCACTAGTTGTTTGTAGGGTCCATGGCGTCAGGCGCAAAGCAAGCAATGTAGAGCTGCCTTGGAGTCACTTAAAACACTCCATTTGTTAGGTGGTTCCTCACGAATTATGCGAAGTGGGCTACGAAGAGCAGCAAGCTCCGCGGCTGTCGATATAGTCTGATGTAATGTCGTGAAGTTCAAGGCGGTGACTTTCGCGGGAAAAATCACGGATCCTGCAGAACCGTCCACGGTGGTTGAACCATCAGTGTATAGATGGATATGATCACTGTATTTTTCGTACAGCAAGAGCAGCTATATATAATTTTGCTTGAGAGATGGTGATAATAAGAGTTGTGTCTTTGTTCGAATTCCTGGTGCTGTCAGTGAAACTTGTGGCTGAGCCATTACTTATGAAGCCTATACTCTGCCCTTGGTACCAAGATTGGCATATTTTAAACATAAGCAACTCCAACGAATACGCACCCACACTATATCTGTGTGGTATGTTCACCTATTGCCGCTTATCTCCCTGCATGAATAAAGAAGCTTGCATCAAAAGCATGCTTGTGCTACCAAGGCAGGCGATGTCTCAACGCGGGACGATGTAAGGCATGGAGTTCCAGACGGCACCTTAGAGGTTAATTACATGCGTGCGGCGAAATGGACGTCAATGGGAAGTTTTAATCTTTCCGTGACTATAGGTCTAATTCCTGACCAGCCGAGCTTTCGCCATACCTTGGACTTCCCTTTGTGGTGGCCGTGCATTTTTTAACCTTTCGCTAGGCCTAATTAACGATCGTCTGGTCGGGAATTTCGTCTCGCCGGGAAAACCCTCGACTGCACTAGTTTGTCGTCCTGTTAGTTGCTCCCATCGTACGACAAGCATTAGAATAAAGGATTACGTTCTCCTTGCCTAAGATAGAAAAAAAAAAAAAAACTGTGTCGAGCAACGCTCTCGAATATTTACGCTTACCCGCTCTGGGTACGACGTTAAGCAGGTATGACGTTACGCTGCTGAGCACGAAGTAGCGGGTTCGATGACCTGCTGCTGCTGCTGCTGCTGCTGCTGCTGCAGCCTGATTTCAAGGAACAAATGATAAAAAGGCTTCAAGTTAGGTGTTCGTTAATGAATCCCAGTCAGTCGAAATTATGCCGGAGCTCTCTCGTACGGCGTTTGTAGTACCACCCTAGTGTGGATTTGAGCCTTTAAACATAACACATCGATCGATCAATCAATCAATCAATCAATCAGTTACGCAAAGAATTTATTGTATCATGTCTAGCACGCTCAGATAGTGAACAATAAAAAAAATTGGACTAAGAAATTTATCCGCACGAGTTGTCTGCTGTTTTCGCGGATGCATTTTACAAATGCCCCCGAGACGGTTTGCCGTGCAGGACTGAAGTAATGGACCTCCGACATGCCATCCTATTTGCTTTAGTAAAAGACCTCTCAACCGTCCCTATATAGACATCGCGAGGCTCGTGCACACAAGTGGCTCAGCGTGACCTTTCGAACGTCGAGGTCGCCCACGTGCCGTCGTATACCTGGGCATCTTTCTCAATGCGTTTAGGAATGAGGATCCCGCGGGTCGAGCGATCAACAATTTCGTTTCCATGACAACCTTCGCGGACGCATCGCTGCATTGAACTGTGGCTCTTGCGAGATACAGGGCGATTGACGGAATTTCTACGTTTGGTAACGAGGGCTTCTAACTAGTCGGGCTCGAACGCAACGTCAAAGAGTAGTCTACAGCCTTTTCTTTTTCTACAATAACAGAGGGCAGAGTGATAACACACCCCTATATATAGGGATGCTAACAAATCGGTTTGAAAAAAAAAATGGATTAATGCCGTCGCAACTGCAAAAGAGCTGGATGAGAAGTAAATGCCAAGTCACAATGTACACCAGCTAACGTTAGCCAAGCTCTTAAAAATAAGATATTGAATATACGAGGGTATATACCTATGGGTATTCTCTCAGCAGTGACCTACCGCACCAGGAAAATTTCTTTTCGTAATCGAGTTATCGATAATTAGGTGAGAATTAACGAAGTTTTTAATTACTCAATTCAGGGCGCGATTTTTGATTGAAAAGTAATCACCGTGTTTTAAAACGGCCCGATTCAGTTGTTTGCAGTGTGCTATGTCTCGCGTAATTCATTTTCCCGCATTATAGAGAAAACGCGCGAAATATGAAGACAACCACATGATTGCGCGTCCGCGCATCTAGGGTGCCTCGATGCCCAGCGCCGCCGTCCAGGGTGGAGACAACCCCGCTGGCGCCGCCATATTGAGTCACACGAGCTGAGACTCAGCTACGCTTGCGTTCATAAATAGTGTTACTCGCGGCGCACTTCTAAGTGCTTTGCCTTGATGAGGATTTTTTTTATCGGTATCGCATCTGCACATCTTTATAACCAATAGCCGTTAACGCGTCGAAGGTCCAAGACGTAAATGTATGGCGCCGGGAACATGCCCCAAGTCGCCTAATTCAATTTACATTTAATATGCCGTGTGTATGTTTGAAATACGCACAATTTTTTTTTGCGCTTCGATGCTTGGTATATAAGGTTTGCGACCCCCTCTGTGTGGAAGTTTTTCTTTTTCGCTGTTGTATTTTGGTTTACACGTCACGCCTACTTTACCGTAGCCAGCCACTCGCGCACGGCGGTTAGTTTTCCCTTGCGTTGCGCGTGCTCTTCGCGTTCGTTGCAATTATTTGACGATATCTACGCACAATTTTGCTTTTTTTTTTGCCCACAACACTGTGTGCTGACAGGATTAAGCTGGTGTAAAAATAACTGCGATGTGAAAATAAGGTTTAGTTAGTGCTGTAGAGAAACATGTAACGTAACTTGTCTGTGTCAATCTTGCGTA
This sequence comes from Dermacentor silvarum, assembly GCF_013339745.2. NCBI lineage: Eukaryota > Metazoa > Arthropoda > Arachnida > Ixodida > Ixodidae > Dermacentor > Dermacentor silvarum. The sequence continues at coordinate 233,826,516 of NC_051156.1, forward strand.
GTACACACAAGAAACCAAACGATGCACAAAATACATTTACTTATTATGTCTAGTACAATCAATCATGGAGAGATATGTACATGAAAAATTATATGTACTGTGTGGCGCCTGAAGGTTATGTTGAAAGACGAGATAAAAAAAAATTCGCAAGGTAGGCTCGACACACAATTCGGGATAGTGAGAGTTTTTTTTATTTATTCATTACATGGGGGGGGGGGGGGGTTCAAGTGAGTACATCAACCTTATTACACACAATATAAATCGAAAACAAGAATGCAAACAAGAAAACGCAACCGCGGGTAATATTAATCAAGATATCCAGCCAGATTACATCAGCTACCATTGAATACGTCGCATCAGCCAAACACATCGATGGCGAGTACAGAACATTTTATAAATAACCATTAGAACGCTGATAACTACATGGAAAAAATAAACAACACTGCATACATATCGCGTACAAAACCCTAAATGAAACTTAGACAGTCAAATACAGATTAGCAATGTTTTTCACTTCGAAAATATAGTCCATGACGATGTAGGGCTGTTGACTTTAACAGACGGCGCCCATCCTGTCGATTTCCCTCGTACTGGTCCTCTTTAAAGTGTTTCTAAGTACAAGTAAAACAACAAAAGTGATTATTGATATGAAAAGTTGCCTTGTAAATACAGAGAACCTATTACAGTGCTTAAAAATAAATTTTCGCAGAAATAATGCTGTATTACCTCGCTTCACACGTTTCGAAGACATGCACAGGCTACAACAGACACCATGCCAGAAAGCGCCGAAACATTTTGGTCCCATGATGCCCCTTAACTCTACTACACCTGGGCATACCGTGCACAGGCATTTAAAGACCGTCACAGTACCCTCTACGATCGGGAATGAGCACGAATGACCATCGGCTTACGAGCACCACGCTAAAAATATATTCGTCTAAAAAATCTGCTACATAACGTAACAACCTGAGATCCGCAAGATATCTGCTGAGAATAGAGAAAATCACAATGCTTCGCTTGCCACGTACACAACAGCCGCTCTCCCCAGAAGAAGCACTGCGTTCTTTAGTCCCAAATAACCAGTAGCGAAAAAAGAAACTGAGGGAAAAAAAAAAGAAACAAGAGACACACGATGTGTGCTTCCCGTGAAAAAGTAAAATAGGTGGTTTACATGACGATTTGTAGCTAATGTATATCTATTTCGCGGCGAAGCATTTTCGTCAGTTCTTAAATTAAGGGTACTACTCGCATAGACTGCGCTGATCAAAACGGCAAAAGCCTATGCGACGCGCGCTCGCAAACCATAGGCTACTCAGCATCGGTGCAGTGCTTAGTTCGTGAGCGAACGTAGGTACGTGAGCGAGGATCAGAGAATACTTTCTTATTTATGAAAAACACGATGCGATAGTCTAAACTTTCTTGACACTTACCTCGCAACTGTAGGAGCTATCCGTTGCCTTCCAGTGATACCGCTTTACTTGGGCTTCCCATCTCTTCCTTCGCTCTGGGTCCCGGGGGAAGCGTAAACAACGAAGCCCTTTACGCGTCGATCCGGTGCACTTGGCAACACAACAGCCCGTCATGTCGACTCGATGCACTTGACAAGCTTGTCATTCATGCGGCTGAACACTGTCCAGCAAGCAGAAGCGTCAGCGAAGCATCCGCGCGCACTTTGTCTCGAACTAAGCACCGGCACCAAGCACTCGCAACCGCTCGCTGTGACTCAAGATGGCGTCGCAGCGAGAAAGCGGCGGCGCGGGTGCGGTCAAAGGATGTCACCACCCTGAACGGCGGCGCTGGCATCGAGGCACCCTACGCGCATCGCGACACCAGCGATCCCAGGCGTTACTCGGAAGAATTACCTCTGCTCAATGGCTTTGCCCTCCTCCTCCATTCCGCTGCGCACAGCATTGGATTCGCACTTCACTCGGAAAAGGCAGCTGGCAGTTCACGGTAACCATGCAGTACCGATGCCTCGCCACTTTCACGTGGCAGCCTAGCCAGGCAATCACCCTGTTACCCTGGGGCGCGACTTCGAAAACACCACGTTGCTGATGAAGTCTTCTTGCAGCGTCGGTCCTCTCTTGCTGGTGGTGGCAGCGCGTGCCTGACTTTACGTATAATCGTGTAAGGCGCGGTAACACAGGTTCGATACGACACCGCCAATGCGACGACGTCAACGATTGGCCGACTATTCAGTACAGAGTGTCGCCGAGACCATTTTATCATACGAGGCCGACAACGACGCAACCGACGAGCGCGTGTTGTCGTATAGTGCTACGGGCTTCTGTGTGGACGGCACCGACAAAATCAATTCCTGCCGACCATTGGTCGGCAGCTTTCAAGCCGTGCACATGAAGTTTGAGCCGATGTTAATCCCACTCAGCGAAGGTTAGGCACAGCGGAGCCGTTGAGTTTGTGCTTCGGCTAACGGCGGATCTGAGCTGGAAAGTAAGCCGTTAGGGCGGAGGAAACTGCTTTTATAGTTCAGTTACGACCTTTCTGACTTGAAATCAACCACCTTTCACTTCACACGGCGCTCACATAATAAGAGAGGGAAGCGGCGACACAGCGCTGTGCCAACATCTGTATACGGCACCGTTCCCAAAGGCTGCCAGTCGCATTCGCTACGTAGGTGGGTGGGTCTGTACGTGTCGTTATGCTGTCACATTTCTTAATTCCAGATATGCACTGTTTACTTCTACGTTAAATGGGAAACAAGAGACGGTGCATTCGGTACAGCAGCATATAAACAACCGCCTCGCTCAGGTTATCAACGGTGTCAGCGATGGCAACCGCGTTTTCGCGAAAGTACACGGCCTATAAATGCGTGCGCGTGCTTATATGCGAGGATAGTTTTCTTGAACCGTACTTTATGGAACGCGCAGAGTGTAACTATGATGAAATTTACGAATAGCCAGAATCAGTAATAACAGCCCGTGATACATGTATGTAGTTTGCTTGCTTGCTTGATCCTCATCCGTGGCGCTTACCCACTACAGGGGATTGGCCAAGAAAAGGCGGTGCATCTCTGGAATTATGTATGTAGTTCCCAGTGGCCATTGTTTAAGGGGCTCTTCTTCTTTTCTGGAGTTTTACGTGCCAGAACCAGTTCAGATTATGAGGCACGCCGTAGTGGAGGCTCCGGCTTGACCACTCATATTGACCTCTCTCAGGGGGGAACAATGCGGCTCATATGCACAGATATATATGCTTTGCAACGTTTTGACATTAGTTAATACCAGCGACGCGCCGTGTCGATAATATTTGAAGCTAACGACGATATGTGGCTATAGATGTAGATGTAAACAAATGCACCGCTTTGATAAATCCGACGCGCAAGGCTGCGTTCGAACACTTCTTGAATATGCGAAATGTCTAAAGAATGCGTAAAAGGAACACAAAATGCGAGCTGCAAGTGTCAGAAATCAGCGACAATACATTCCAAGGCAGCATGGGTCAGCAGCCGGACTTCAGCGTGCTTTTATCGGCCGCACTGTTGGCACAACAGCGCAATCAGCTCTTCTCAAGTTCTCACGCAGTAGATGGCGAGTGATACATGGCTTCGAGGAACGACATGTTCCCCGGAGAAGTTATTAATAATTAATCGCGATCCACAAAACGCACAGCCGACGCAAACTCAATATGGGTGCAGGTGTAGAAGTCAACAGGCGAAAGCACTGGCACACTTCCAAAACGTTTCCAGCGATGTATGCCAGAGGGCACAAAAAAAAAAAAAAAGGAAGACGAATTGGAGGTGAGGACGCTTCTTGGAAGGCAGCGCGGAAGCGCTAAGACTAAGTAGGCAACAGTAAAAAAAATATATAATAATACTGAGATAAACCTTGATTCAAAATAAGCATGTAGTACGCATGTAATAAACGTAGGGAATAAATACACGAATGCACAAGTGGCAAAAGGGGTGCTTGTAGTCAGTACTTAAGGGAATTGTCTATAGTTTATAAAAATGCTACTTTGAGACTGATACCGAGAGCGTGGAAGTTATCTAGCTAGTAATAAGGCGATATATTGTATTTTATTACCTCTGTTTAAAATATACCACGGTTCTAATACAAAAAAAAATGTCGCAGCTTCACCCGAAAGGCGCAGCATCAATTGCGATAGCAACTTAGTAGAGAGTGATACGGAGTAAGGATGGTAGTTTTATCAGCTGTATAAACTTGGACACGCAGCAGCGCCAGCAACGCGCAGAACTGTTGTAGACGCCGTCGCCGTTTTGCCCGCGTTCGCACCGACCGCGCGCGGCGTTGGTGACTGTTGCCAGGGCCTCTGGGGGCGGCACGGATGTTTTCGAAGAGATCTGAAGGGGAAACTCGTCGAGCAGCGTCGGAAGACTTTAGCACATTCTCTCCTCGCACCGTTTTTATATAAATACGCATTGGGTGATGATAAGTGGTTCTTGAGGGAAAGGGAAAGGTTGACGCTATCTTCTGCAGCCCTTGAGGGAGCACGGCTCAGCGCCAACGGGGAGGGGTAAGTGGGAGCGAAAGAAGGGATAGAGTGGAGTCGCCATGGCTGGGCGAAGCAAAACCGGCAGGCATAGGCGGCACGTATCAGGCCGAGATGGAAGGCCTTGGTGTGCTGCAGAGTCTGCAGGGGTGTTGTGCCAGGCCGGTCAGGCCCGGGGTGGGATGGGAGGCCGTGAGGCCTTCCCGCTTGTAGAAATGTCCTTAGAGGCGTGCGGAGAGCCCTGACGAGTCAAGGAACTCCACGACGCCTCGAAGTGCAGAAAGGTGGTGTCGGCCGGGGAAGAGGAGATCTTCCTCCTTGCCAGAGGGGAGGCCCAGGCGGCGGAACTCCTGCAGGAGTGGGCCCCGCTGCTGGAGGTACGCCGGGCAGGCCAGCAGGAGATGTTCGATCGTCTCCGGCTCCCCGCAGGAGCTGCAGGCCGGGGACGTCGCTCGTCCCAGTCGGTAGCTGCGTGCTGCCGTCCAGCTGCAGCCGATGCGGAGCCGGAGAGGGAGCGAGGTCTCCCTGCGAGCCAGGCCTCGCTGGGGGAGTGGTCGTGGGGGGCATCCCAGTGCCACCCGTTTGTCTGGGTGGTGGGTCGCCAGGTGTCGCCGCAGCCTCAGTCCAGTGAAGTCGCCCTCCGTCACGGCCCGACTGAGGGGCACAGTGGTGTGGTGGGCGTCCTTCGCCAGGGTGTCGGCTGCCTCGTTGCCCGGGATCCCTACGTGGGCGGGGATCCAGTGCAGGGACACCGGGTGGCCTGCGTCCTGCAGCGCTGTCAGCCGGGTAGACAGCAGTGCGACTCCAAGGCTGGCGCTTTCTGGCCTCTGCAGGCCGAGGAGGGCTGCCTTGGAGTCGCAGAGGATGGCCGCTGGTACCCCAGGAAGCTCCTCGGAGAGTAGGTGCCGCAGCTAAACGTTGCCTCCCCGCCCTCCCTCCCTCCCGTTCCCCCACGGCCTTTCGCGCGACGGAATAAGTCGCGTTTGCTCTAATATATATGGTGATTCTAAAGGAGGAAAGAGACGCTTAATTCTGAAGCGCTTCAGGAAGCACGGCGCAGAACGCGCGTTTGTTCTCCGCCGTGCGTTCGCTCCCCGTGAAAGAACGCGTCCCTCGCACCATTTCACTCGCACATACAGCGTCCGGCGCGGTGACGATTTCATCACCGTTGACGTCATACGGAACCTCACGGTGATGACGACGGCGACGCCGACGGCAGAAATCCTCTTTGAGTGTCCATATAATTGCTATCGCAATAAAATCGAGGACGCTATGGAGGAGTCGTTGCTAAGTTCGGTGTGAAAAATGAGCGCTGAGCAGTGTACCAAAAGCACGCCCGCACGCCCGCAGACTCGCACGCACGCACGCACGCACGCACGCACACACACACACACACACACACACACACACACACACACACACACACACACACACACACACACACACACACACACACACACACACACACACACACACACACACACACACACTCTCTCTCTCTCTCTCCTTTGGCTTGCGTTGATGCGCTCTTTCATTTCGATCTCGTTACGCGGACCTTGGCTTCGCAATAACGCTGCAATGCGGATGTTTGAGGAAGCCGGCGCCGAGGCCGTAATGAATCAACGAGGAAGGCCGCCTTCTCCCTCCCCGTGTCCATCTTCGTTCGTGCACACTCCTGCGTGTCCCGACGAGACAGCACAGGATCGCTGCCTCGCAATGAGATCAGCCGGCACCCTGCAATCTTCTCGGCGACGCGGCGAGATTGCAAAGCGGGGACCACGTGGGGGCACTCTCGGTCTCGGCTCGGCTGGTACTATAGAGTCGGCTTCGCTTTCTTGGTTTCGTGAGCTTGCGTTTTCTTGTCGGCTGCAACGGAGAGAAACAGAGCCAACGAAGACAGGCGAGAGAACGTATACTGATGAAAATACACTCGGCCTTGACCTTTACGGCTGGCGATGCGCGTTGACTCGCCTTACTTCTTTAGCACGTGACATTTGAAGCCACGTTGCTCTCTTTTTTCTACGTGTTTCATTTGCATGTAATTTCTATTTTCCGATATGCTACATAAAAAAGTAAGCATTTGTGCTAACGAAGAGCTTCTGTCGTGGGTGTGAAAGCTCATTCACATGGCCCGTCGTCCCAATTTCTTTCTTTCTTTCTTTCTTTCTTTCTTTCTTTCTTTCTTTCTTTCTTTCTTTCTTTCTTTCTTTCTTTCTTTCTTTCTTTCTTTCTTTCTTTCTTTCTTTCTTTCTTTCTTTCTTTCTTTCAATCCTTCCTTCTTCGTTTGTTTCTTTTTTATGGCTATAGTATTCTAACCAAAGCCGGTAATGTGCTTTATCGCAGAAAATAACGTATTTGGCGTCTTGCCAACTTGCTCCCCAATTCGAGTTGCCACATCGCCCGCGTCATTGTGCAATGTGATGTGGAGAAGATTATTGCGTCCGGAAACTCGAATCTGCCTCTACACGGATCAGCCTTTTCTACCGAAGCGTGTTTATGCGACAGCAATCTTTCCGCCGCCACATCTTCAGGCGTTGCTTTCGGCTGTGCGAGTTGGCGCGTGATTATGGGAAGAGATCGAACGGCCGCGCAGAGTTCGTTGATGGCTCGAGCCGCGGGCTTGGCACAGAAAATGTGGGACAAATGACTCGGGGGAGGGAGGAGGGGGGGGGGAGGAGTGTATCAAACGTATGAGGTGACTTTTAACCAGAGTTTAGTAAAGGAAGCATTAGACTTATAACAGGACGCTTTTGTGCACCGATTCAAACACGTTGTCGGGCTAGCTGGAGCATGTTCTTGTGGCACTGCACTGAGCGCGGGCGATAGAAATACGATAGGCAGACACGGACACTGGTACACAAGTGATTGCCAAGAATCCTTTTCACTAAGTACGCATTTGAAAGAGTCAGCCATTTGCTGACACTGATGCCCTTAGCAGGCTTGTCTAAACGACGTTCTTTGCACAGGGGAATCGTGATAGAAGTTTTCTGGTGCTGGAGCGGCCTTCTCACCAAAGGCAGCCGGCATTATGACCACAAACCCGCTCTATTTACCGGCCACCACGATGCAAAGGCAATTAAAGATAAATAAATCGCGACGCTACCAATGTGCTCTTTTCCCCGAGGGTGATCCTTCGGTGCTGTCCTCATGTGGCTGTCCACCGCGTCCAGTATAGACGTATTTCCTAGTCCTCAGGATCCACTCGATCTTCTGCTTATATTATCCACACCGTCAACTCGATGAAAATACTACTGGACCGGACATGGGCAAAATGCTCTCACTGCTTTCGGATGAATCTGTCCCGCCTGTAGGAGTGGATAATCAGAGGATGCTACGCGTCGTTGAATCGTTGATTAGGCACACCAAGTGGCGCGATAATTACTCTTGTATAATACACTCACATCATTCTTGTAAAAACGTTCTGGTTCTCATTGATTGTTCGAAGTGCGAAGCATGTCCACACAGTTCCACTTAACGTCACACTTAATGTCACACTTTGGAAGCGCCTAAAGTGTACCAAGTTAGGTTATAATTGGTAGGTTATAATTGCATCGAGTTAAGTGTAAGACCACTGCACACTACAGGACAAGGCCAGATATGGGAGACGTAGACGCACCCCACGACCTAATGAATAATGTAATAGGCGTCATGCCGACTTCTCCACAAGTCGAGTGACCATTTCGCCGGCATTGACGAACGATGTGGAGAAGCTTGCTTCCGGAAATTGGAATAGGTCCCATTCGCCAATCAATAGCTCTGTTCGTTCTTTATGCCTGATCACTCTTTTCTCCGCCGCACTCACGACCACTTTCCAGCCGCACGTGTTGGCGAGTTGTTATCAGGTTTAGGTAAGGGTTAGTTGTGAATTATGAAACAGAGGCCAGAGAAGGCAAGATATATGAAGAGCGAGCATGGCCTCTCAGAATTTATGAAGAGCCAGTGGTTGCAGAGATCTATTCGCTGCGATGTATTCATTGTGTATGTGGTGACGGTGCGATGCGTAGCTTTCTGGCACTTCTGCTTGTCTGTCGAAGCTGTTGCCGTTGTTTTCTTTTTCTTCTTCTCTTTACTGAGGGAACATGCGCACTATGGAAGAATTTGCCAAGATTTTAAAGGTTTTAAAGGAAGACATTCAATATACATAGTGGCAGGAGAGCGATGAAAATAAACATCTGCCTAGGAATGAATCTAACAGAAATGATCATATTGTGCTCTAAACTTTCAACAAGAAAATCGCCTTGAAATAGCTAATATTCAAGAACGTTCGGCAGCTGTTACACTCTTGTAACACAAGAAGGCGAAAGTCTGCTGCACATTTGGTAATACATGAAGCTATACAATAGGGGCTAGACTTCTTTGTAAAGACATATTGGTAATGCATTAATTAGTTATATAATCGGGGCTATAGATTTCTTGCAAGACATAAGGAGGCACAATCGGAAGTACATGTGTGTCGCTAATGCGACCTCCTGAACGCCACATATGAACACCTAACAGAGTACCAAAAGTGCAGCATGTTATTACACGCACTAGGCCACGCCTTTAGTCAGGCAAATTTGCTGCGACGTGACGTGTGAAATCGCGCGCGCCCTATGCACACCTTTAGTCAGCCAGAACCGTGGAGCAGCCGTGGCTACAGGGATGTGTGCTCGTATCGCACCCCGGAGGCACGGGTGCGAATCCCCTTCAGAGCGAAATGTACCAAATTTTCTTTTCAAAGCCACGAATTCACTTTGCTTAAAGGAAACTCAATGAGAAATGGGACGTCAATACGAGCATTTTTTTTTTTTGCGGCGTCGGCCATTTTTCGTCACGGCGCAGGTTCGCCACGGTCACCGCCAACATAGACACCTAAGGCTTTCCCTTCAAAACACAAATTCTTCACCTGCTGATGAAAAATCCCTATGTCAGTGCCCAAGAGGAGAGGCGGCTCCCAGAGAAGGAATAGTCAGGATTGAAAAAAAAAAAAGAGTGACCGCAAGTCATCCAATTTTTTTCTCATTTTCCTCCTCATCCTCTTGCATCTCACACTGGCTGGAATTGTGTTCCCTTGAGGCAGCGGGGTCACGACTCGTTTAGTGCACGTCAAGTTTGTGAACTGGTCGTATCCTCTTTGACAACTGCTTTTTGTATCTTACCCACTTTTTTCTTCGTTGAGTGTTTTCTTTCCTTTTCCTGTTATGACTAGTCAGAGCGGAGTACAGTAGCCGGCACCTCTATTGAAAGAGAGGGCAACATCGCCTTACACATTTCGTAATAAAAAGAAAAGACAGCACTAGCACCGGGCCTCTTTATTCGGGTCCACAGTGCGAGAAACGACGCATTCCTTTCATTTCTTGCGCTGATTTTCTCTTTATAATGTAGTTCTAATGTCTCGCACCTTCATCTATCATTTCACATTCTAATAACGTGAGCCCCTCTTTGTTGACTCGTTGGCTTTTCGAGCTCCGGACTGGTTCTTGTATGACCGGCGCTTCAAAAGTTTAATCTCGGCGACGCTTGGCACGCCACACTCTGAACATTCCGCGGTGTTATTAAGAGTTTCCGCGCGGCAGTAACCAGCACTCGAACCTCGTCGCTCAGGCAAGTGCGGTTCGTGGCAGAGATTAATCAAAACGTCGACTTGCCAACATAGTCGAGATGCAGATTTACGCACGTTATTACACGACGTGGAAAAGCTCGATCGCTTACGAAACTCGAATAGACTGAGCGATGTTTCTCAAGTAAAACACGTTAAAATTGTGTATAAAGTGAAGCAGCAAAAAACAGAAAAGGTGAAAAAAAAGCATAAGGGCTCCGGAAAGGAGCTTCCTAAAGTAAGTGTTTCTCTCTCTCTCTCTCTCTCTCTCAATATCTTGTGCGCAGGTCACGCACGGAGAAATAACGACAGACTGAGGCACACTTTGGGAGCCACGGTTCGGCAGCCATAGCCGTTCGTCAGCCACAGGAGTCATGACACACGGTAAGGCTTAATGATGCCAGTGCTCAGCTCCTGAGGTCACGTCGTGCCACTGTAGCTTTATTTTAGCTAGCGAACTATAATGACGCGTAATAGTTACCGCGCCTGGCTTCGGTTTTCACTTTGGCACGTTTGAACACTTACAGGGGCGTGGCGTCTGGAGAACGTCGGAGTATATTACGTAGCCCCGCATCATCAAAAACGAGACACATTCAAGCGCTTGACTTAAACAAGGCTGTGTACACGGGCACTTCCGGGGGCCACATGTCATTTTAATTGAAGGCAGAGCAGGATACGTCATTACAGAAGACATCATCATCTTATGGCAGTGGCGACGGCAACGGAATGATCCCCGACGACCCACAATAACCTTCGTGACTGAAATACTACGCAAGCACCAAGGGAGGTAACTCAAAATGTTCAATACCTTGTATGAAAAAGTGAAGGACTGAGGACCTTCAGGGAGAAGTAGCGCCCTAATTGGGTGACGCCGTTCGGGGACTGCGTTCATTCACGGGCTAACGTTAAAGTGACAACTGAACGGCACATTCAAAAACGAAAGGGAAGTATAAGATTAACATAGATATATTATTCGTCTAGAAATATATAAACATTTTCTGTGTGCCAATGCATTACTTTGTAGCGTTGATAATTGCCATCGAAGGTGCTGCTTCTCAATTTGAATCACCACCCGCCAAAACAGACAATTTGCGTAACAGACACGGAGCAGCGACAACACATGTTTTATTTTAGGTCCCTGTCGTGTTGCGCTGCTCCGTATCTTCTATGAATCCAAACCAACTAGCCCGGCAACGTGCCCTATCAATTTGCGTAAGTTGACGTAATCCTCACAGGATTATGTCAACGTCTCAACGATTACGTCTATTTGCCACTGTCAGTTAATAAGCCGGTGCTTACGTCACATGAGAGTATCACAGTCCGAAATAGGTGGCGCAACTCTGATTTTTTTGTCATCTTCTCGCTTATAAAAGCTCCGTTCTCACTGCAAAATACAGCTTTCTTATTACAGGAGCCTGATCATTCGATCTGGCCCAAATTATCGTTTTTCTTTAGCGTTCCTTTTAACTAAGCAGGGAGTTTCGCGTGAGGGGCCACTATATTGAATGCCATTTAACCTGACCTCCCTTCCTTACGCACTTCTCCAAATATGCCTGAAGCCGTCATTTAAGCACATAACTCGCTGCTTCTGTACGCGTGGCCGAGGTAAAAAAAGCTGTCAAATCGTGTGCAATTCAATTTAGTTCAATGACTGGAAGGCGATAGTGATTCGTGCCTGGGGAGGAACGGGCTCAGCGCATTTACCTTCCCCTGACGGTGCAGCCCCGGTGGCGTGTGGTCGCCTCTGGTGCCGGTGCCGGGCGGTGCATGCCGGATGAGCCTGGTGAAGGTGGTGGTGCTGGGTGCGCCGGCGGTGGGCAAGACGTCCATCATCCACCAGTTCGTGTGGAGCGAGTTCAGCGAGACATACGTGCCCACCGAGAGCCGACGCACTTACCACCCATCGGTGGTGGTGAACGGACGCCTGTACGACCTTCAGGTAAGTACTGCTGGCTTTCCGAGTTCTTGTAGCGTTATTTTGCTGCTTCTTGCAATAAAGCGTGTCAGTTTTTCTCTTTGCAAGAGAGTGACAGTGATGAAGGTGTCAAAAATTTGCAGCACGCACAATCATATTGGACCGGACGATGGTCATCATACTTGCCGGACCGCTTGAAAACATGATTTGGAAGAAATGGCAGTCGACATCGTCTCCGCAATCATTTTTCATCTTTTATTAATGTTTATACAAGCAGGGGATGTGAAATAAAGCAAACGTCTACCTCGCATCCCCGGCGTTTTTAAGTCACACCGTATCATTCACATTCCTCAATCATGAAGGGGGCCGACGGATGGAGTGGGATAAAATGCCTCAGAAAGGCTGGCCAACGTTAGGGTAGGTGGACCTATCTTTGTGAAAGGCCCGCCTGTCGAAATGTTGGCCAGCCTTCCTGAGGCACTTCATCCCTGTTTGTATAAATTCTATACCGCATTCACATTCCCCAGTATACGTAAAAAGTTATGGGAGTTCGTGTATTGTAGACACGTCCGCACTTCTGTCTAGAGCACTCTAGAGTCGCGCTGCAGAGCAAAGAGCAATAATACAGGAGCTGCTCAAGCTATACCGCGGCGGAATACTGTGTGGCCCACGCGTTCTTGTGGCTTGCGCTCCTTGCAAAGATTTTCCTTCAAATCAGCCAGAGACGCACAGATATTGATATTTTTTTAATCCCATCACAATGTTTCAATGCCCCCCCCCCCCCCCCCCCCCCCTTAGTGCCTTTCATTTTTTCTTTTTCGCCACTGTACGAACATTAGGTTGATAATCGGCATCTGTGTTGTCCTTTTCATTCCTACTCGAGTCCGTGTTAGAACGCCTGCCTTTCAGTGATACGAATCCCCACCGACTTGCTCAAGTTTCAGTCGGTTCCGCTTGCGCTGTTGCAGGTGACGGACCTGCCCGTGGTGCCGTACTTCCCGGCCAACTCGTTCTACGAGTGGAGCGACTTCCGCTACTGCGGTCTGCGCAGCGCGTCCGCCTACGTCCTCGTGTTCGACCTGAACGCGCCCGAGACCTTCCAGTACGTGAAGAACATGCGCGAGCAGATCTTCGAGTCGCGCAACATGCAGGGCGTGCCCGTCTTCGTGGTCGGCAACAAGCACGACCTGGGCGAGCCCCGCGAGCACCGCGAGGTGGCCGGCCTCGTGAAGAAGCACTGGCGCTGCGGCTACGTCGAGTGCTCGGCCAAGTACAACTGGCACGTCGGCCTGCTCTTCCGAGAGATCGTGCGGGCCCTCGACGACGGGGGAGGACTCGGTGCGCGCGGTGCCGGTGACCAGGGTCGAAGGGACCGCTGTCGAATCCTATGACGCCGGCGATCGGCGTCGACGTGAAGGAGGAGACATCGCCTATAGCCACTCACCACAGTCTTCGCTATACGGTCAATGACCGAACTCTGAGAAACGGAATAATTTTGTTTTCGAGGATCGCGGACAATGTGTGTAATGAGTTTCTGGATTGTTATTGTCGAAGAAGCATCAGTGAGTAGCGCCACAAGGGGGCAGCAAACAGGAACCGGTTTCATATCCTTGTCGGAAGAAACGAAGAGAAAAGCCGACATGGAAGGCGCATTCTAAGTATCACAACTGGCCTGTCTGTCTCAGTGCGATAGACTTCTTTTCGAAGATGTTGGTCGACTTTGTGGATGCGTCGCTTCAGTCAGTGAAAAGTGATCGACTCTTTATTTGAAACAGCTGTATACACACTGCTATACATCAGTCAACTTGTCGTCAGGAGGCACTGATCTGGAATTCCTCCACACCGGCAGTCGGTGCGTGTAAGCTCGATATTTGCCGACGCAGGTCAGCGGCGGGCAGCCGCCCGTTGCTCGCTCCAGCCTTTCTGGCTACCAAAGCCGAGTTTGCAAAAGCAATTTCGTGAGTCACTGAAGCGTGGCTGGTTTGTCTGTTCAAAAGTAGGAGTTAGTCATTTTGAAACTCTCCGTTGCGTTGTTGCCGTCATCAAGACTACGCCACCAGTTGGTTTTTACCTTTACTGTTTCCCTATAGTGTGCAATAATTGAGGTGTCTACTCATTCCCGTAGTATAGTGACGCGTTTCCCGCTGTGCGTAGTCGTATAGAGAGGACAAATTGTGTCAATACTGACTGATGCGAGTGATATCGCTCGATGCTCATACGGCTTGAAGAAGGTCTTTTACATTCTTGGACTACGTCCAGCAAACACCCATTGGCCAGGAAACCCACTCCATGACGAGGCAGTGGAAAACTATGGCGCCTGCAATCGTGAAGGCAACTACAAAGAACAGTGTTTGCGCCTCATTTTTTATAGCCAGTTGGGATTTAGAACGAACAAGCTGGAGTTGATGTCTTGCTGATCGGTGAAATCACATGCGAGTACCGTGACAAGCATTCTCCTTGCACAGAGTGGGATTTAGGAATCTCGTTTTTTATTGTTTCAGAAATGAGTTCTTTTTCAAGGGCTGTGCAAACCGAACACCAACGAGTTTATATCGGTTGGCTTCCGCCTGACCTTCGTCATCCCGTGGATCACCATATGTTATGCTAACATAGAATGTGTATGAAAAATTATTTTCGATGCCCACTACGCAATAGGGAAACCACTTTCCAGGGCTGTAACGCAATATGATCGTAGAGACGAGGCTAAGAGAACACAGCACTAAATTGCAAGTTTTATATAAATCGTGTTATTTCCCGGCTTGACAAGCCGTCAAATAAAAGAGAGGACTCCAAGTACCAATGATATTTGCCTAAGCTTTATGAAGTTGTAAGGCAGTATGGAGATTTACTGTTGCAAAGGGTTTAAGACGACTCATCGCGCAACGCACGCTTCATAAATATGGTTTTATTGCTCTTACCAGTTGACAAAACATCAATCGTTCTACTGCGCTGAAAGGACAAATGCGAAAACCAGCGTGGCTAGTAAAGGGGCATCCGAACATTTAGTATGCGTCATTGGTGCATGCGTACCAAATAAGAATGGGATGTCGCAGATAATTTTAACTATGGAGGTAGAAGTTTGCTCGGGCGTCGGTTCTCGCGATGGGTATAACGACTGAGTCATGTGGTGCAAAAAGAGGTTTGTGTTACAAGCATGACCAGGCCAGTCTTGGTGATTGTTTATAATAACCATTTCTGTAGTCATTCTGCTCTGGACTCGCAGTGAGGCCTACCATCGCCCGCCGATGGTCCATAACAAAAGAATACATTGCCCTCAAAATGCAGTGAAAGTTTATGTCACGTCATGTCAGCGGCATTACAGCTCAAAGATCCCTCACATGATGCTATTCAACAGCAAGGCCAAGTAGTGGCTGCTAATTCAGGCAAGCGGAAGGGTGTGGTCACCATTTGAAATTGCGGTTGGGCACTTCATTTGTGCTAAATAACAATTAGACATAGAAATAATAAAACTGGACAAGAAGACAATTACGTGAGCAACAAACATTCTCTGTTGTTTAATTTAAGCTTGGTTGTCGACTTATTGCGTTACTGCTTTCTTCTTGGCAAGACGGTCAACAAATGGTGTATTTCATGCTGTTGACATGCCCCAGGCTCTCAAACACGTTGAAAGTTATAACTCCGCGTTGTTTTACGGAATTTTGTATCTGTCGTCATTAGGGCACTTAGGCTGCTTCGAACTAGGGCTGTGCTAGGAAGTGATAGAGAGCGAACCACGCTGTTTCTTTCATTGTAAAACTTACTTTACGAGCACAGACCGTTTCATCAATAGTCGCAGTGCCTCGCAACTGTCCCATAAATAGTCTGCGTGTGCTTGTTAGTTATCCACTGTTGTGCCACGCATGCCTGTTTGCAGAGCAGCACTGATTGCGGTTTTTGCTGCATCTTCCTTCTTGTTAAACATACTCAATGTGTGGCGTGTTTTCAGATGATTGTAATGTTCGAAATGTCTTTCGCAGTCTACTTTATTTTTAGGCATAATTTTAAACGGGACATTTATTATTATAGATTGTTGTAATAGCTGCCCGCACTTTCATTGGCAAACCCTGTCAGGGGAGGACGTCATTGATGCTCAAGGTGATGAAATAATGCAGAGAGGAGTTGGCTTATTGCTCCTTTATTAGAGGGTGGCGGGTATCCGTCTGAACAAATTGTCAAAAGCCAACTGCCCCTATTGAGTGCACGTGATGGCTGGAACAATGAAGAGAATTGCAACACTGGTGAGCGCACTTAGCTGAATTTGTAGATGGATGGATGAGTGGGTTTGTAGAGAAGGGAACAGTGAGTAACAACCCCACAATGAAATCCGTGTGCTCTATAACTTACACATCTACTAATCTCATATGATGACGTGGGATCCTATGCAAATAAACATGTTCCCACGTGATGATAAGCGATTACTAGTTGCAGAGGTTGTAGGACGTGTGGCATTTTAATAGAAAACCGTATAGTTTGGTGGGACTACAATCTGTCACCTGAAATACACTTCAATACGGGCCTATGGAATTACGGCACTGCTTTTCAGGCTAATACTAAGGAATTATGAACCCTTCTGCCAAAAGTCGGTTGTATTGACTTTTCACATTTATGAGTCGTCGGTGGCACTTTAGGACTCCAAGACCTTGCTCATAGTTTCCATGCATGACAGAGTTGATAAGCCATGCGGTACCATGCAAGTTACCCTGCACAGACTCACTGACGGTGTCTGTGAGTATAGTTCGGCGTCCTGGATCCAACGCTGTAGGGTTCTCATCTTTAAATGGGAAAGCTCATGTTGATATGAGTGGTTAATAACTGTACCTGTTTTTAGCCAGATGTGTTTTTAGGTGTGTTTGTGCTGAGCGAATGGCCCCGCGTCCGTGGTGGAACACTCTCAAGAAGTTAATCGCGTGAAATGAAAGAGAGACGCTGAGACGCACAGTTTCAGCCTTCGTTTATATAGCTATGTCCGCGGACGCCAATTTATTGTTGAAAGAAGTTAAAATTCGCAAAATCCTCACTGCCCTGCTCCGGCGAGATAAAGCACAGTGTCTGAAGCCAGTTCTTTTTGTTGTGTATGTCCTGTCTGTGCATAGCGAGTTTTGTGCCAGGCGTAGATTGTTTCGGTCAATGTTTAGCGACAATCCTGAGGGAGAAAACTGCCCACAGCCGTTTTACAAAACGTGACGTTGTCAATCGGGCGGACGGAAAGAACGGCAAGCAAAAAGAAATAGAGTCGACTAGTGAGAATATTTGAATCGTGGTATGCAAGTGATGATGAAGTTCAAATAAAACTGATGACCGAGTTCATGTTTGGAATGTAAGGTGCGATTGAATAATGTAGACTAGTATACATACCTTTCAAAATTTCTGAAAATTCTGCGCGGCTGTTTACCACTGTGGTCAACTTTCCCTCTGGTTACAGTATGACTGTAGCAACGTGACAAATATAGCAAACACTCCCATTAGTTACATACGACTTGTCTGCGGAAACAACTGATTGATGTCTGATACAACCATCTTTTAACATGAATCCTCAATAGATGGAAGCGACATTTAGCGAGGGTAGTATTTTTGTAAACAGAAGTGAATGGCGAGATGTTCCTACGTGGTTCTTGTTTTCCGACAACGACAAGCAGTGATATCTCAGTGAAATAGACCGAAGGAAATAAATGAAGTGGTTGAAAGCCGTGTTGAAGAACGTTTCTCGCCGCTGGCGCCTGAAGACGGTGAAACTTCTGGAGTGTAAGGTAAGGTTTCTTGAACGCTGTGTTTGTACAGGAAGCCTCCCATTAGTGCAGCTAGGCTGCCCAGTTCACATAACGTGAAACTCAAGCTTTTAGGTCTGCATGTAGTAACTCACGCAACGCTTTGACTTAGGGAGGCAGCGGTGGGACATCTATGTGCAACCCGTAGAGCACGCGCAATCACAATAGTACTTGTCAAACTAAGGTAAAGTGTGCCCTACCAGAAAACGCAACACAATACGGAAAAATACTGAAAAACAGGTCTGAAAATACACGAGAATACTGGAAAGTCCAATATAACTACGGAATATACAATATACGAGAAAGTCCCGTGTTCCTGAGGGAGAGTCGATCGTCCGCTATGCTACTTCTCATCGGCATGCTCGATGCAGCCGCATAATAAGCCAGCGAGTGCCAAACGTCGTCATATGGTGCGCTCCCAATGTGACCAGTTTCTGCGTGATGACGTCATGACACAAACTTCCTCGGAGACTAAACCTAAACTACGAAACGGTGTGTTGGTGCTGTGCGGCTTACCAGTATTTTTGCTAGAGCTTCAAGGTCCAGGACCTACATTTAACGCTTCACACACACACACAAAAGTGAAAAGTTGAAAATGCGATGCCAGTAGCTGCATACGTCTGTGCACAGGTACTAAAGGAACGGAACGCTGCCACATTATCAAAATATAAAGCGGTAACAAATGATGGCGCACTAGACGATTTAAGCTATATATGTTATGAATGTTATGTCGAAGCGATTACATTGTCTTACGAAATACAAATGGTAGTTTCGAGTGCACAGACGACTGAGATTAGGAAATTTGTGGATGCAGAAATGGTGCGCGAAAATTAACCACTATTTGAATTTTTACTGGAGATGTCTTATTTCGAAATTCTATTTGCGTGAATTTCGCGGTGTAAGGTCGATTACTTGAACAGAAAAGGAACGCAGGTCATCCATTTCTTGAATTCGGCGTTGAAACACCAGCGATAGCACGTCGGTGCGACGTGAAGTATTGATTTTAACGTGTTTTCGCGTATTTCAGCCGTCGGTGGTGCAGTACATGCTCTAAAAGGTTCCTAACTTCAGTCTCTGCCTTCTTTAGAATATAATGTAGTCCATGTTTACCGAGATGCAATTACTTAGAGCAGAGCAGACGCCGTCAAAATGGACGACGTCACGGCCAGCTGGCGCGGGAACATGAAAGCAGCGCCGCAACCCGTCTTTTCGTTCTTGCGTCTTTTCTCGCGTATCAGGCCTCCTTTTACGGCAAGGGTGGCATTTTTTGATATTGTACACGATCAATTTCCTAATAAAGATTTTTTTCTCCTTGGTGTTAAAGTGACCGCGCTATATCAATTACAATATTATGTTCTTACAATATACGTACTTTATCGTATTATCGTATTATCAGATCGGTCGTAATGTTATTCTATGCCACCGCAACCCACTTCTATATACGCGACTAAACAAAGTAGATCTGTCGAAAGCATGCCGAGGTAAACGGGCGTCCAGATCTTGTTCTGAGCGACGCCTCTAATGTTTGCGACTTCCTTCACCGTCCCGTTTATGACATCCGTAGTTGCTGACGTTCCAGCTTCTCCTTGCGCCCTGATAAAATCCGCAACATAATTTTTTCACCTTTTGGCATCCAATTTTTTGCAGTCGACAGTATCTGGCGGTTGCGGTCAAACCGCACCCGCAATTTTTGTATATTCTTTCTAGAAAAACGTATGCACTTATGCAGCCTTCGTTCTTTGGAAACAGAATTGAGGGAATTGCAATTCAGGCGCTCAAGCACGGCATTATTTTTTTTTCATATTTCGCGGGCTTTCTTAAGAGCCCGAAAAAAAAAAAGAGCTGCGTTAAAGATATCGCAATTGAAACCACTTCATCGGGTGCCTTTGAACACGCTGTACAAATGCTGTACAAGAAACAAAACAAGACAGAATGCAGGCAACCGATTAGTGCAAGAACTGTATGCAAATCACAAAGGCATCATATTTAACGGCCGATAATACTGGATAAGCCTTTGCCGCTTATAGGTTGCTTGTCACCGCGTGCAGAACATTGGATTCCTATAACGATGGATCAACCGCCGTGTTAGATACGCCATTATGTGACCTCTACGCGTCGGTATGAAATTCTGGACAGAAGTACTTCGTGTTGCAGCACGGGCTTGTAGGTAGGGCTACTTGGAAAACTATTGTACCTAATACAGATGAGGACGCAAGAAGGCACTTCGAAGAAGTACTTCGACCGCAGTTCCACAAAGTGCATACGCATGTGCATCTCTGGAGAGTGTCTTATGACATGTCGCACTCTACTATATAGCTGTCACAGCTATTGCGGTAACAGCCTTGCAGGAGCCATAGGAAATGGCTCAGCTGTGGCGCACCCATTTCTTCACACAGATTGTTAAAGTGCTAAAGTAGTGTTAAAGGCTCTCTCACTGAGGGTCAATTTTGAAGAAAAAAAAATGTGGCAGAATTCAAATCGTAATGCGCTGTTACTCTACCTGTGAAGAACATAGAGTGAACGTGAGAAACAGTAATGACACTGCACGTGTATACCAGTAAGCGCTTCCCCTCCCATCACCAATACTAAAGGACGTGAACGCTGCTCTGCCAACTGAATCTCGGAACTGCAGCGAATGGATCAGTCACAACTTACACTTAGCATGGTGGAGCCTGTTGGCGCAGCACTTTAGGAAAAGCTTTAGACAACTCCACCAACTCCACTTTAAACCCGAAGCAAAATAAGTGTTTTGTCTCTCTCTCTGTTGGGTGCCTTACCTAGTACTTACCCAGTTTGGGATCACATATTGACACGTGCACTTTTATCCTTTGTACGGGGACTGCATTATAAACCGTCTAAAAGCTTGAAGTTATCGCTCTCGCGAGACGCGCCTGCATGATTGGGGAACTCAAATGTTAACGTTGATTCTACCCTAACTTTTCGGGCACAGGTTCGCCCAATAAAAAAGTTAGTTTCGTGGTTCACAGTTTTGCCACCGTGTTCTTCACCATCACTACAGCGTGACATCGGATGCAGGTGCTTTGGCGTGCATGTATCAAACGCCCCCGTCAAACTCGCACCCCGAAGACAACACCAACGTCGCCCCGGACCATCGTGCAAACCGCAGGCAACAAAACCTGCCCCCCCCCCCCCCCCGACCTCCGGAGCGCGGATGTCTACCTGAGACGACCAGGAACGTCTTGGCCAAGTCAACTACCATCATTACTGACCGAACGTCGCCTGCTGCCATCGTACTGCAAAAATCCAGGGAACCACCTATCTTGCGCGGAGCTTCATCCGACGACGCAGAAACCTGGCTCGAGACACTTGAAAGGGTTTCAACCTTCAACTTTTTTTCATGGGCGCCACCATATTGCGTAGGTAGTGGCGTCATTTCTGGACATAAAGTGAGAGAGGCTTAAAGGGGAGATGCCTCGACCTGCACCACTAATTTATCGCAGGTGGAAAAAGAAAGTAGAATTAAACAAAACAAAATGGCACAATGTCAAATAAATATTTTGGAAAAATAAATGTCCAAGTTATCTTCTGTCTGACTTCCTTGTCTTTGTCCTTTTCCCGCTAAAGTTGTAGAGAGGAACTGAAACTGAAAATAGACCATCTGTGGACAGAAAGTGAGAGAGCCTTAAAGGGGAGATACCTCGACCTGCACCACTAATGTATCGGAGGTGGTAAAGGAAGCCGAATTAAACATAAAAGGAAATGGCCGAGTGTAATATAAATATTTTTGAAAGAAAAATGGCGAGGTTGTCTTCTGTTCTTGACTTTCTTTTCTTTATCCTTTTCCTGCTCAAGTTGTAGAGATGAACTGAAGTTGAAAATAGCAGTCAATTTATACTATGGATTATATGTTATTAAAGGTAAGTGAGTAAGTAACTCTGACTTCAGTAACAAATAGACGCAAGAGGAGTGTGGAGTAGTTTTCCTCATTGTTTTCTGATTGCTTCTTTTTCTTGCGCTTGTTTGAACTAGTTATTCGTGCATTTTGTTGTTTGTTAAGAAGTGTGTGCCACGGTCGAGTTGCCGGGGATACTCCCTTCACAATGAACATTGTGCCCTCGCCCGCGAGCAAGCAAAAGGAAGAGTTGTGTTTGTCTGATGTCGTGTTTAAAGTGTCGGATGCATACACTTTATAAATTTTAAGTATAGGCTCTTCTTATACCTGCAAAATACTCCAGTAAATTTTTTTAACCAGCTGATCCGATAAATATTTCTTAATTATCTCTGGTTTTCTTTTGGATATAGCTTTGCCTACAATGTGTTCTAATTCAATTCTTTTTTTTTCGTACCATTGGGAAATCATCAAGGTAATGATCTAAACTATAAAAAACTTTTGGACATTCACGCTTTGAGATTTCTTTGATATTAAAACGTTCCAAATAGAATGGGAAGCTCTCATGTCCTGTTAATTGCTTCTGAAGTGTAGTAATTGGCGATAAAATCTTCCGGAATTGTTAACCCATTGGAATGCATAACTGTTCTTCCCCTCTTCTTGCCATAGCTTGTTCCATTTGGCTTTTAGTGAGTTGTTTAGTTGATTTTATAAATGTTTTGGTGACTGGTAAATGTATTGGTCCCCCTTTGTCACTTGCCTCTTTTGCTGGTAAGTTTGCCGTGTCATTTCCTTTATTATTGCTATGGCCTTTCACATATAAAAAATGTTTCTGAAGTATCGCTTAATCGCTTCTTAATCGTGACAGTGAATGCGTTGCTATTTTTAGAGCTTCTCAAGGCTAGTAAACAAGAAAGTCTATCGGTTAGAAATAATTTGACATGTGGATGTCAAATGTTAGTAATAGCAATAAAATATTCAAATAATAACAATGCAAGCACAGTAACGCCCCTGTTGTCCGTTTCCATGTAGTTGCGCCACCCCTA
This sequence comes from Dermacentor silvarum, assembly GCF_013339745.2. Classification (NCBI taxonomy): domain Eukaryota; kingdom Metazoa; phylum Arthropoda; class Arachnida; order Ixodida; family Ixodidae; genus Dermacentor; species Dermacentor silvarum. Next base: position 233,849,140 of record NC_051156.1, read on the forward strand.
TTGTTCTCTACAGCCTGCTGAGATCAATAAGCTCCAGGTATGCCGAAGCAGTCACGTTGGAGCCATCGTCAAGCTTTATATATCTCTAAGGTCCATTAAATGCAGCCAAGTAATAACGAAGACATATCGTCGGCACACTTTACTCCACAGCACATTGTTCATTTCATTAAGCTACTCGAACAAGCATTAGTAATGCAAGCGCAGTGACATGCCCTTGTCACCCGTTTCGAGATGGTTGTACCGCGCCTATTGTTCTTTAGAGTCTGTTGGATGAATAATATGAATGCAAGCATTGCGAGAATCAATAATAACACAGCAATAGCAACTTAGCAATAACATAGCAAGGTGCTGTTTCACAATATGGCACCCTTTCATTTGCACTTCTGGTGAGCTGCCTCGTGCACTGATGCATAAACACATGAACAGAGATAAGAGGTGAAATTACTGAGCACCCCAAGTGATGCTTTTAACATAATGTATCGGTACACTTTTCTGTCGTCATAGATGGAAAGACTTTCTCTTGTGCAAGTTGGTTAATCACACTGTGGCAACAACACAAGAAGCAAGGACAGAATAGTAGGAGAAAACACAGCGAGAAGGCAGATTGAGAAGACATGGTAAACGAGAGAGAAAGGCTTTAATGAGATCGACGAGGCCAGCCCTGCTATTCACAGGACTTGGTGCTTTGAATGAGACGAGTTAATGAAGTTGTGAAAAAAAGAGAAAAAAAAACGAAGCTGAAAGAAAAATTACAAAAAGAAACGCAAATATAAAATAAAAGGACAGAAATAAGAATAAACACAAACACGCACGGAAGCATGCACATATTATAACACACGCACACAAACGCGAGTGCAAAAACTAAGAAAATGACGAATATAAGAAATGGCGAAATAGAAAGTATACACAAACATGAAAGACCAATACGCCCACACATTTACACACAGACACAGGTATAGGTATTAGGAATCAGTTCACAAGCTGCGGTGCCTACCTTTGTCGTCCGTTTTTATTTTTGTCTTTTTGCCCCGTTGCCTTAACAGGAATTTAGTCGCAACAATTCACGAGAATCGAAAAGCAGCGCAGTGTTTTGGGAAGGCATGTTGAGCGCTGGAAGCACAGCTTACACGTGATTGTGTCACAGCAGGCATTCGATCTACAGCTAGCGTGTGCAGTGAGCGAAGAGTACTAAAGGCTGTTTCACATGGCGCGATTTTAACTCAGCGACAAAGCAAATTCCGTCGCTCAGCGACCACCGCGACGTCGCGGGCTCTACACGTTGGGATTCCAACTAGAGCACTGTATGGGCTTGGGCTTACCCGAAAGCCCGGGCCCGGCCCGGCCCATGGGCCGGGCTCTGACTTTCTGGTGGTGTTGTGCATGTAACAAGCAGCGAGTTATCCTCGCGCGGCTCGACTCTGAAAAACCTGTTGTCCCAGTGCAGCTGGAATCTAGCAGTGCTACTCCTGTGTACTTCCCTTTTCTTCTTCCGTCGTATTTTGCGCTGTTTGAACAGAATGTAAAAGTCCAGAAAGACCGAAGTCACCTCAATCCAAAAGATGCCATTGTATTCCTTACCTAAATCAATGTAATTAATGCTTTCAGCGCGGTGCAAGCGCGTTCGCGACTTGCTGATTCTTCAAAGGCGAATTGGTAAAACGATGACTGGTAAGATAAGATAATTCGTCACGCGGCTGAAATATGGCACTGCGTCCATCCATGATTGCACGCATGTTCTGAACCGCGGCCGCCTAGCAGCAGCGCATTACGCTGCACCATGGATGAACGAGAAGCTTTCTTTCTCCATTTACTCTATCTATACGCTGCAATCACGACCGGTCGTGGCTGCGCTTCGGCTATAGTGTACTAGAATACGGTTGAGCGGGACGAGCGGCTGGGGCGGTGCATGCTTTGCAGTGAGACGCCCGACGTGGAAAAAGACTGTGGCGGCACTGCGATAGAAGTGGATTGGGCCGCATCAAGGTCGTGCCGTTGGAAACGGCTGGCGATACTGCTCGGCAGGGCCATTCGTACTAGTTCGTGCACTGGCATTTGCGTTCAGACCGCTGAAATGGTGTTCATAATTGCATATGCCTTAAGAATAAATTCAATTCATTCTCTTCTTTATTTTATATTTTTAATGCCATTCGGTGATCTTTTTCGGTCTCGGGCTGGGTTCGGGAGGGCGGGTATATATAGCGTAGATTATTTCCGGGCCGGGGCCGGGCCCGGGTTTCGCCATAAAACTTTTGATTGGGCTCGGGCGGGCAGCCCAACGTAAAAGTCGGCCCGTGCAGTGCTGTAATTCCGACATGTTGGTCGCGCCATCGCTGAGTCGCAGCGATCGGCGCGATGCGGGAGGGGCAACGGTTGACGTAACAGCAAGCGCCGTCGAAATAGGCGCTTTCCTGTTTTACCACGTGTTGGAAGCTCAGCGGAGCGATGCAGTGCGCCAGTTTCAATGATGTTTTAACAGGGCGTACCCACCAGCGCCTGTGCCTCAGGAGCTTCATGAACAATTTTTGTTTTCTCCAGCTCACACAATTCGTCTAAAAGGAGACGCTGCACGCTATCCAGGTCGTCGGGAGCAGACGCCGCCTTCAACATACGGTACGTACCCACTTGATCGTCACCGTCGTGAAACTATTCATCGCTCAACCACTCAACCGCTCAACCACTCAATGGTCGCTTCTTCTTCTGCAGTAGCAAACACTCCTCTAAGAGAAGAGTTGTGGCTTCGATATATTACCGCAACAACGGAACAACGAAACCACCCCACGGACGCCGCATTAACCACACGCTCATACCTGCGGTGTTGTGCAGCACTTCACTCGCCGCGGCTGCAGACTAAGCGATCGTAAAGTCTCAACACTTATAAACGTTAAGAAAATGTTGTACTCGTTCTATTTTCAAATAATCATAGTAAAATTTTGATATTTGTCTAGTTTCCACGTTGTTTTTATTTAGGGATGCAGGCTTGAATGCTTCGTGAGCAGGGGGCGATCTTCGGCGTCGCTGCGACGGACATCGCGCTGTCGCAGACGCATGCGAAAGTTGTCAGCGAAAATTACTGTGCGACGCGCGTGGCAGAACGATTTTTTCCGCCTTAATCCCGCCTTGTGAAATAGCCTTAAGCCGCACAGCGACGCGAATTTATGTCAAGCTCCCTTGTAAAGGCACCTGATTCAAGGTCATAATTTTATACGGCTTGGTATAGTGGGGCTGATATTAAGGAAACACTGCGACCAAACATCTGACCGTTACTAATTCATTGACATTCGCACAAGCAGCGCGTGTTCATCGCTGATTGTTAGCACTGGCGGACAGCAATCAATCGACGGTGCTACACAGCGCTCGAACGAGGCTGCTGGCCGCTCGAATACCTTACAACGCTGCCACCAACGATCGTTTGCGCGTTCAGCTGGCAGCAGCGCATCTTTGCATGTTTTCTAGGTAAGTTGTGTGATGTGAATAGTTCGGTTGTTTGTGGTCTTTTTGTGTTGATATGTTTAGTATGTTGTCTGCCATGGTTGCAATTCACGCGCTTTGTTACAAACGCGTCAGGATCCTACGCTTTTCACTTCGGAGCTTGTCGATGTAGACGGGGCACTCCCACGCCATCATGGGGCGCTCTGTGTCGTGCAATCCTTCTAGTGCACACACTCTACAATGTGGCGATGCTTCGCAGTCTTGTTGACGACCATTCCTGCCGCAGCTTGCGCATCGCAGTGGTATTTCGCGGTCGAAGGCCATATGTCTATATGTGTGATGCGCATTTCGTACAGCTGGGTAGAAAGATGTGGTCGAAAGCCGCACATCTTGTCTATCCGACACTCGAGGCCTTTTTTAGGGGTCTATTGCTCCTACTCCCTTTCGATTTAGTCCAAGAATAGCTGTCTTGCCATTTTCCCCTTTCCACGTTTTCTTTACTTCAATGACTTCTGGAGAATACTTGAGGTGGTTCTGTGCGATGATCCTCTCAGGAAGTGTTCCCATAATGACTTCTTCCACCATTGCTACTATCTTGATTTGTAGCCTGTTCACTTTCGGAAGTTTTGCTGTTAAGGGCCTCAAGTTCTTTCTCTTCCAAAGATTCGCATCAACTTGTTTGATGCTTCTTTGGGCGACGTAGTCATGATGCTGGCTTCCCTTCCATGTCTCATTATGGCATGTTCTAATCCGGTCTGAAGAGGGTCAACCTTTTCTTTAACTCTGCCGTTTCTTTCTTCTGCAGAGAGCCTGAGGTGACTACAACTGCGTACGTTGGCTTGACTTTTTCTTGGGTCATTGTTGCTTCTTTCTGTCTCTGATTCCTTGAGTCGTCTTGCTGTGTTGTCCTTTGTTAGACTTCAACTTTCCTTTTCTCTGGATCTTCTATTCTTCCTTTTTTGGAATGCTAATTCCCGAGCTTGTTCCATGATGAGGTTCTTCAGCCATGCCTGTTATGTCAGGATAACATCAAATTGACGTGCGACCTCCTCGTCTCCCCCTGTTGGGTTGGAGATATTGACTAAGGATCGCATTGTGGCCTTATCGGCCTTCGTTAGTCTTAAAGGCACGATTTTTTTCTGGCTCAGTGGCAGTTTGTGATTCAATAGGATCTGCCTCTCGCTCTCTATGCTGCCCTTTTTCTTCTTAGGATATTACCCCCCCCCCCTTTTTTTTTTTGTGGTAGAGCTTCCATCTCTTCACCGTCTAAGAATTCCTTCTCTGTGGACGTTTCTGGTTTTGCAGTCTTCTTCTCTTCAAATGCTTCTCTATTTTTCGTCTCATCTTCTTCGTGAGACGTCAATTTTGCGCTTTAACTCAATGTCCTCGTTTGTTTCTTCTTGCCTTGCTCATTTTAGCTCCGTTTCCTTTCGTTACCGGGAGGGCGGCGGTGTCCCCCCCCCCTCGGTAACGCGGGGAAAGGCTCGACGTCCCCTCCACGGAATCCGAAATTTGGGGGGAGGTGCTCCAAACGCTCAACGGTCGCTCTGCACCGGACTCGGATGGAATCTCCAATAAGCTCCTCCGCAACTCGGACGGACACTCAGCTGCGCTACTCACCGAGGAAGTCAATAAAATCTGGGAAATGGGCCTCGTCCCCGACTCCTGGAAGACAGCCTCAGTGGTGCTCATCCCGAAACAAGGCAAACCTCTTGCGCCGGAGAACATGCGGCCCATCTCGCTCACGTACTGCGTGGGCAAGGTGGCCGAACATGCCATTCACAATCGCGTATATCAGGGCACATAGAAACTAATGAGTTATTCCCTCACAACATGTTCGGCTTTCGGCCGGCACTCTCCACACAAGACGTCATGCTACTTATAAAGAGGCTAATAATTGATGACGACACTAGAGACACTCGGGGCATCCTGGCTCTAGACGTGTCCAAGGCTTTTGATAACATCTTGCACCGCTTCGTGCTAGACGCGATCTCGGACCTGGGCCTGGGGCCATGATTCCATGCGTACGTTAGCTGCTTCCTCGGGGATCGCAAGGCCACTGTCAAAATAGGGCAGATCAAATCCTAGGAATTTACATTGGGAGCGGCAGGCACCCCGCAAGGGGCGGTCATCTCTCCTCTACTGTTTAACATCGCCGTGAAGGGCCCCTCGGAAAGACTGGCCGCAGTAAGAGGAACGGGTCACGCCCTCTACGCCGATGATATTACCGTGTGGTGCATGGGAAGGTCTGACGCTGCAGTTGCGAGTGCGCTCCAAGAGGCACTCGACATCACAGAACACTTCCTACTAGACACGGGCCTGAGTCTGTCACCGACCAAGTCCGCACTTCTATTGTATAGGCCCACCGATGGGGGGTTAGGTGCTCCACACCCTTAGATCACGTTCCCATAGCCCTCTATACGAGGGATGGACAACAAATCCCCAGAGTGGATACCATCAGGGTCCTCGGACTCTTGCTGGAATCGCTCGGGGACAACTCACAGACTAGAGCCCGCCTTACCTCCAAGACGGAGAACATGCTTATCCACAGGGTCTCGAACCGCAGGCTCAAGTGAGAGCAATCTCCTCAGACTCTACCACGCGCTTCTTATGACCATCGTTAACTATGTAGCCTCCACGTTGCGCTGGTCTAAACGGGAAGAGGCCAAAATCGACGCCCTCATGCGCAACAGCATGAAGCGCGTGCTGGATTTACCACTCACTACCAGCACCGAGCATCTCATTCAACTACAGGCATGCACAACACCCTGTCAGAGGTCATCGAGGCTCAACGAATGTCCCAAATAATACGACTCTCATCATCGTGGACGGGGAGACGCATCCCCCAAATCCGTTGGATGTGGTCACCAGGAAATCATGGAGCGCAACGCGACCCTATCACCCACGGTCCGAGATACGTTCAAGGTAGATCCCCTGCCACGTAACGTCCACCCTCAATACAATGTACGGCGCCGGGTAGCCCGGGCTCGTTCCCTATTAAAAGTGGCTGCGGCCACTCCGAATCTTGCATGTTTCGTTGACGCCGCCCAGTACGGGCGCTCTGATCACTATGCCGTAGTTGCCGTTGACTCCAATGGCAGTCTCATTAACTCAGCAACCGTGCAGGAAGGTTTCTGCAACAGTAGCCGAGCAGGTTGCTATAGCTATAGCACTGAAGGACCCTCTACGTCCCCATATCTTTACAGACTCCAGGTCTGCAGCCCAAGCATTTGCCTCCGGCTTGATCTCAAAGGAGGCGGCGGCCACCCTCGGCACCGAGGGGGCTGCTGGTTTTCATATCATCAAATGGTTCCCGGCCCAAATGGGAAGCAATGTGCACTCTGAGGTTGTTAACGCCAATGAGTTGGCCCATGACTGTGCGCGAGGTCTTACACACCGCGGTGGTTCCGGTGGACTCACGGGCGGCGACTTAGGACTGTACAGGGATTCGCTCCTCACCTTCCATGAAATCTTGGCACATTATCAACTTGCTCAGGCGGGCCTTTCCGCTACCACATCCTAAACTCAGTAGACCACAGTCGTCGGCTTTTCGCATGCTCCAAATGGGGTCGTTCCCCTCCAGGGGCCGATTCAGTCACTTCGCGCCTAATGTAGAACCCCACTGTCCAGACTGGGGGGGAGGCATACTGCTCTTTATCTCATATGCTCTGGCAATGCCCTGCGTTACGCAGCTCATCGCTCACCACTCTAACGGACTGGGAGGCAGCCCTTTAGAGTGGCGACCTCTCAGAGCAACTACGAGCTGCCCAGAGGGACTGCGACAGGGCGGAGGACCCCGATCTTCCGACCCCGACGTGGGTGCGGCCCTCGACTGCTGCGAGGACTCCCTGAAAAGGGAGGTAACCTAACTCGGTTCCTCAGGACCATCAATAAAGTTCTTTGTCTATCTATCTGTCTGTCTCTTGACAGCTCCTTTTGTTCCGTTTTTCTTTTGGTCACCTTACTTTTATTCGCAGGTTCGTTCTGGCTTTTCTGTGTTTGAGTAATTCCACTGAACGCTGGGGATCTCTGACTCTTGGGCAAGGGCCAGAGGCACTGTCATCCTACCTGTCGGATAGTCTGCTATTTGGTCTTGACCGCTGAAGAGGCCAGCTTCATTTTTGTTTTCTTCTTTGCTTCTGTTCATTCTTGCTGCTTTTCACTTTTATCTTGGACTGGTAATCGGTTCTCACTTGTTTGGTGAGCTTTTGCTTTGTCCTCTTGCTTCCTGGTATTTTTTTTTCAGATAAAATGCCTTTTTATACTACAAAATAATTTCCACCAAGGCTTGTGCCATATTTACCGCATGCTGGCCACATTGGTTGACTCGGAATTTAATTTTAACCTTGCTGCGCAACGTTCAGTGAAAAACCTGCGTTCTTCCAAATTTGGCGGCTTTCGAGATTTAGGGCCAGCTACACTGATGGACTAGATATCTTGATTTGTTATGGGGGCAGTTTCTCAATTTCCACTCCATCTATACGACACTCGGGCTTTTTCCTACGAATATCGTGTCAATTTTCTGATTCAATTGATACAAGAATCTTCTTCGTAGGATGAAAACGCGCTGTGTTAGAGCCGCTTTAGTCGAGTGAACCTGCTCTATGGCGGCACCCACGTTGGCGAGGAAACAATGACGAAAACAAGGTGATTGTTGCTCAAAAAAAAAAAAAGAATCTTACTTCTCAATGGTCACACTTGCTTCTTTAGGTCCCAGGGCATCTTTTAGTAGCTTTGGTTCTCAGAAAACTGTTCCAAGTTGGATGTAATGGTTGTTTGAATATCCAATGTGGGCAATGGCCGCCAGTCGAAGGCAATGCGAGACGAAAATGCCCTACTACTTCTTCTGCTTCTACTACATGCAGAGAACCAATTTTTGTTCCGGAGGATGCCTCAGGCCTTTATGCTAGAGGAGTATCAAAATTATAAACTGCACTCGGGACGTGGATGGTTGACAAATCGAAAAATAAATCTCCTCCCAGCCAAACCAGCAGCCGCAGGCCATGGAAACGCTGATGATGATCGCCATCTGTGGGCAGTCGGCATTCTGGCTTGGGCGAACGCTCCGTTTTGTATGTCATGGTTTGTAAGCTTGGCGAAGTTTCTGGTCGTTGTTCCCGCGGTCGCGCGGTCTGTTTAGTATGACGCGGCTTCTTTTACTTGGGAAGTGGTTCTGCGAGACGTACTGAAGTGATTTAAGTCGGCATGGCCAGAGTTACTGCTGGCGTTCAGGTGGACGGCGCACCCAGCGCGATGTGTGCGCGTGTATTCGAGTAAACAATCAGCCTGGGAGTTCAGTTTTGTGTATTTCTGAAAATTCGTTTCACGAATGTGACCTAAGTGCAGCATTCTGCTTAATTCTAAACTGTGGTTTAGCAGCAATGATCAGTTATACCAAGCACAATACGATCGTAACAGCATGGGAGTTCTTATTTACTTTGACACGAATTCAAACTGTTTTATCTCGATAACGCTGCGCGACTACCTCGTTTGTTGGACGAGATTCCAGCACACGAATAAGTTAGTTTCGGTTACTAATACATAATCATGTTATGTACACACTTTGTATACATACCATATTGATTTTAGGTTCACTGGACTTTGCGCAAGAACGGTGCCGGTGGCTGATAGCGATTGACGCTTAGGCGTTTCGGGGTTGCATTAGGTTGGCCGTACACGAGCACTCGTATGTTTTAATTCTTACGTCAAGCTATCAGATAGTGAGAGGATTTTCCAATTCACGCTGGCAATTCAAAGACGCTGGTTGTCAGCGTCGAGTGCAACCCGATACAGCCAAAATAGTTCACAACACGCACACACACCGCGGCTGATGATCCACGTTGCGAGCAGTGGCACGAGCGCGTTGGCGCGGTTACGCCGAGGGACGTCGCGACGCTCAACCCACGGATGCTGTTGGCTCCTTTACTACGTATGTTTATGGTGTTGGACGGAGTGTGTTCGTGAACATCCAGTAGATATCGCAGCCACCTTATACGAAAACGTAGGTGAACGTGGGTGTTCGTATAACGGAGACACTATTATCCGTGGGTAACCAATAATCATAGTACCAGTATGTTCGTGGTCTTTCTGAAAACTTGGCAACCATGATCTATAATGATAAAGGATACCACGTAATGGAATCAACGACTGTTACTGCCCTACTTTTCCAATGTCAAACAATCCAACGCTGTCAAGCACTGAAATAAAAAAAAAAGTGAAGCGAGCGGTCACATCAATAGTGCGTGGCAGTTTCTATAAAACAGAGGCAGGGAAGCCTCCGAAACAATGTTGCCTACGAAATGTTTCCAACTGACAGCGAATAGTAGAATATCTTCTTATTTTCTCATTGTGTACAGACGACAAAGCGCGCAATAATGATGGAATTAAAATTGGTCCCTGCCTGCGTACGAGCGCAGTCTATCGCAAAATCGCTGTCCAGTAAATAGCTGATTTCCAGCATTAGCTACGAAGCATGACTCCCCATATTCAAACAATCGCTATCAGTAGGTCGACAACTTCGATGAGGCCTGGCTGTTGACTATACTTTCCTATCGATAACGCGTCGTTAGTTTTTGTAGGCACACTGTTGCTGCCGTCGATGCAAAGTGGTTTGTGCAGCTGATCCGTAATCACGCTAAACTGTCAACTGCGAAGGGCTGGTCATGTTGTCCGACGCCCACTCCGGAAATTCTCCCACGTCGAGCACGAAACGACCCAGGGTGCTCGTCAACAGTACGGTGATGCTGACGCAGATGAGGGTCAAGTGCAACCCGGGCCAGATCTGATAAGAAAAGCGAGGGAAAAGATTGCAGACGCGCTTATCATTGAGTATAGCCAGAAACGGGGCTAATTGTTGTTGGTGCAGCTTGTAATGCGTTGAGTACTGTTCAGTGGATCGGAGAAGACCTGAGATGACTCGCAATATTTGTGATGTAAAAGAGGAGCCAAGCAACCTGGTGATGTCTAATCATATGCTGCATCCAGTGATTTCTTATCGCCCCCACGTGCATTTCGGATTCCCGGTTTCTCATTTTGCTTCGCGTTTAGGCATCAGTAAATCAGACATCTGCACATCCTTCATTGACTGCTGCCCATATGAGGGCAACGTTGCTGTGACCAAGGCCCACTGAAACGTAAATTTCACACTCGAGATGTGTGTGTTGCTTAATTTTTCTGCGTTACTTCTGACCGAGCACCAATGGCGTTGAACATATTTTAATATGGTTTTAGAGTCAGCGGAGTGACTAATCTAAGTTGGAAGCACCTCGCAACATCGTCATCAAAATGACGCGTTTCGCGGCTGGCTCGGGCTCTGTGGGACGTTTTGCGGGTTCCGCGAATATTGTCCGCCTCGTAGACCCGGATACTAGCGCGGAGCATGACAGATCGCTGCTTCCTCGGGTCCATGTCGGGCTGGCCGTCTGCTCGCAAGAGACATACGGTACGATCCGGCGACTGATCAGACGCGCGCTTTATACGAACTATGCCGCACCCAACCAATTTCCGAACTACGACATAATGTGGTGTTTAATAGGACGCCGTACGAACCATCTCCCGAAGGTGAGCGCTACTTTATCGTCCTGAAAAAAACGAAACAAAGAACATACGTCACCCTAGTGGTTACCAGGCGTTCTGAGAACTAGTGGGATGAAGTAAAGTAGGCACGTTTGTTTGAATTTCTTGGTAATCATTAGCCTTTAGAAAAATATAGAAAAATATATAAGCGGTTGGGAAAGATCGCTTCGTTCTCATTACTGATTCTTTTTGCCTGCTCATTTTCGTGGAATTTAAATCGGGCACGTCGCGGGAAGTGGCTGAGGGCATGCGTCCGCCGCCCTTGCCTCCACTCAGAGTCACCGAAACGCAGGTCGCCTCGTGCACGATGACGTTTGTCGTGCTAAGTATGAGGATGGGGAAGATAATCCTGAGAAGTTTTATGGGTGCCAAGGAAGGGAAGACGCAGGAAAGCAAGCCAACCAAGCATTCGACGAACATGGGCCAAATAGAGGCATCATCTGTGTAGCTCTGTATAGCGTTCGAGCACCAGGATTCGTAGTTCTGAAAAGTTCTTTCGGATTTCTCAACGACGACAGGTAAGCATAAGTACTTCACGAATATTCTCAGCAGGTACTTGTTTTGTATGATACACAAGCATTGTATGGGCACTAAGTTTTTGCGAAAGGGGCTTGAGTGACATAAGAGCAGGGTCGCTCGATTCATTCTTGATGACGATCACAACTATACGTGGGTTGCCGATAAAATACTTGTAATGATGTGCTTGAAAGTTCGTGTTAGTTCAGCTACACCCAGTGGTGCACCGACGCGGCCGGGGGGGGGGGGGGGGGGGGAGGGTTCGGGGGTTGTAGCCCCCCCCCCCCCTGAGGCCGAGTTAACCCCCTTCTTGCTTAACCCCTTTTTCTCTCCTTGCGCCTTCGAGTACTGCAACTAAGATGTAAGATGCGCAATCGTCTGCACACTCGCAAACTTGCGCAAAAAGTGAATTTTTTTTTTACAATTTCCCGCGCAGAAATTGAAATTAGTGCTGTTTAGATGCTATTGGCAAACTAAGGCAAACTGTAACCCTCCCCCCCCCCCCCCCCCTGGCAGAAATCCTGGGTGCGCTACTGGCTACACCATTTGTTTGATATTAGTTTTGTTCACGTATGCTGCCTAGACTAAAATAGATAAAAAGCATGAGCAATCTATTTTTTTTTTGAGCTTCAAAAGCAGCGACGAAGAAATTGTTGCGCAAATGCGATCGCTAGCTCAGTTTTCACGTACCGCCGCTGCGACAATGATGCTGATACAAGTAACCCCTTCTTGCAAATTTTGCACCGCTGACATTTGAAGGGGTCCTTAGACGAAAGACAGGTTGAACAACTGTTATCGATAGTTGCTGACTATCGCATAGCGTCTTTTTTCAGAGACTGGAACATGTCGAGAAAACTTAGTGTTAGTTGGGACATTCCGGCGCATATGCTCGCTTCATATGCACACATTAGAGTACCTTATAAAATCGCTTACGCATTTTTACATTTTTCCCCTTGCTTCGGGTAATCTTTGTGTGAATAAAGATCAATACAATCAAATTTAAAAATAATGGAAGCTCGAAGTTTACAAATATGTCCCTCTGCATCAAATACAGATGTTGCTATTCTGTCAACTGCATACGTTAGAACACCTAAGCGACACACATGTGGTATTAAACTTTCAGCTTACGTGAATTTGTTACAAAGTTTACAAGGGTTTTGCAAAAAGTCATACTTGCATAAGAAAGCCATATTGCAGAGCGATGTATAATGAAAAATTTCGTCCACTTTAGATGTACTATTTAATGCAGTTCACAGAATTGTGATACCGTTTTTCATTGCTGAGTTAGAAAGTTGTTAACGTTAAATTTATAGTTTCATTCTATGAAAATGTGTGATCTTTTTACAGTTTTTATTAAAACAACGGTGGCATAAATGAAAAATCCGCTTTCAACATTCACTAGACTTTACCTTTTTTCTTTTAAGAACTAGAAACCTCGCCAAATTAGGTGCAGTGATTGCCGAGAAAAGCGATTTCTCCTTTCCCAAATATTTAGACAGGAGCCCCTGAGCTAAAGCTTCCTGCTAAGGTCTTAAAGGGGCCCTAAACCACTTTTTTTTTTTTATCAAAGTCGGGAAATGCTTTTGAAGTACAACAGATTATTTCAAAAATACTTTGTCGCAAACAGTACTTAAATGCAGAAGCGAAATTATCGGCAATCAAACGTCCTCTACGCGGTGCTTCCGCTCCCTCAATGACTTGCACTGCGAAGGCTACGGCGAAGCGGGGCGTGGCCACGCGCTCCGCCTGCTGAATGTCACCGTGGCGCACAGTTGAAATTTGATTTTGGATGTTTACGTAGACGCCACTACGGACTTTTGACGCGCCTAGGACGCGCCAAACGCGGTGAGTCGCAGTGCGCTCAGTTGAAGGCGGTTAAGTTTTAACCTCCACGGCTCAGTCAGCTAGAGTTACTGTATATGCTCCCTACAGGAGCATAGTTGCGCGTAGGTCCGCCATCTTGCCTGGCAAGCAAGCAAAACTATGTGGCGAAGCCGAACTTTGTTTTTGCAGGCGACATGCCTACCATGTCGTCGGTCGACCGTGGGCGCTTTTCCAGCACGTGTGGACCGCTTTTCCGTCTAATTGCGAACAAAGCGCATGGAAACAGCTCACTAGATAAAATAGTCAAGAAGAAAAAAGGCGCTGCTGATTTTTAACGCGCGGCGTGAGATGCAGCGCGAATATTATTAGTTGTTTTTTGGACTTGTGCGTTCACCTTGTGGGAATCCTCGGGTCCCATAACCGCCGCATGGGCAGCGAACGTCGCGTCAAGCGCATGCGTGCCAGGGAGAGTTGGGAGAGGGGAAACTTTCCTTCCGCGGGCGGCGCGCGGGAATCGCAAGCGCTATCAGCGCCACCGGGTGGGTCACGTGAGATCCCGCTGATATCGCCCGGGTCTCTTTGGTCTCCAGCAAGCGGCGACGGCGGAAGTCTCCGCCGCCGCTCCCGTATTCCCGCACGTGGTTAGTCAACCACGTTCTTGCCGCGGCAAACGCCGCGGCCCCCCCGTATTCCCCAGTTGGTAAGTCGGAAGCCCTTCTTTACCTAGTGTATTATTCTCTTCGAAGGAACCCTCAGCGATGTCAACTATATAGCTAGCTGGCCTGCTCGAAGTGTTAGTTGCAGTCGTAATAAATGCTTTCCGAGTGTACACGTGGTTGTCGTCTATTGTTTCCTCGAGCTTGTACCGGACCGCGGTTGCTGCGCAGGCATGCGCCAACCGCGGGGTTCGGTGTGTCGAGGCAGAGGGCCGTTGGCATCCCCCCATATCCCGACATTTTGGCGCCCAACGTGAGGCAAGCTCTTGGAAAACGGGACGACGATCGGTTCGGATGCGAGGAAGCCTGAAGGCTTTGTCCGGACCAGCGTTAGGCCTCAGCCGAAGGCGTGATTGCTAGCTAGATCTGTGTGTGCTTTCTTGAGGGCGAGTTAACGCTGCGCCAGTGTCGCCGAACTCGTGTAGACGCTGAGATTTGCAGCAAGTTTTCTTTTAAGAGTACGCCCGAAGCGAGTGAGTGCAGCAGCCGGCGCGGTGGTCGATTTTCCCTGTACATATGTAAATAGCCTCTTTTCTGTATCTTTGGCTCTGGGAGCTGGGCGCCGGAAACGCTGGCTAGGACGTCAGCGGGGCGCAGTCCCAGGAGTCTGCTCGGAAGCTGCGTGTTGAGCAGCGAGCGGGGACCACTTAGCTAGGCCTGCATCTCCTCGCGGCGACTCATTGGAACCCTTTATGGGTCTTTTGTGGCATTGGTATCCGTCATGGACGCGATTAGGCCTAAGGCTCTGCGGAGCTGCCGGTCGCATGTTCGAAGACGACCATGCCGTGACATTTAGCGGGTGCAACCGGATTCGCTAGTTTTACTATACTCGCCCGAGCGGAGAAACCTCGTTCGAAATAGAAAGCTTATTTTGTTCAGATGAACTCAATATTTTGCGGGCGGAATAACCGAAATCTCGGGGGACCAGAGAGCGCTTTGTTCATACGAGCATCGCCCTTTTTCGCGCTGTATCGGACCGGAAAAATTCAGTCGAAGCGAATAACTTCATTCAAACGAACTGGATTGTTTTTTTTTTTTTTTCATCTCGTTGCCGCATAAAGCTATGCGGTAGACGGGTGGTTCAGCATCGTGTCAGACGGCCGACGCTGCGGCGGCCTCTACTGCCTTAATTCTAAGTGTTTGTGGAGTGCATTTGAGCGACTTTGCAGAACGAGTGAAGCCGCCTCGACTTGCTATTGCTGCCATGGTCCACGTCTCTGCCTGCTGTCTCGGCCCCTCCCTGTTCGCGGCCCGATGCAGCAGCACATGGCAGCCACGAGGAGGGAGGCCTACCATCATACTCCCACGAGGGTGCGTCGGTGCGAGGTTCATCGTGCCGGCGCGCGCGCCGCTTCGAGAAAGTCCTGACCCGCTGTTCCCGGGTGGACATTGCGGCGCGCATCTTGAGGGCAAGCCATCTTCAGCCCCGTCATCGTCAACCACTATGACGGCTGCCACATGTGGGCGGCCGCCACACAGGACTGTGCTGCCTATCAACGTGGATTCGGACATTTCCTGCCGGAGTTTACCATCGCATCTGCCCGGATACTTTGTCAATGCCGTCGTTCCAGCGATTTCTCCGCCGTAGGGCAATATTTAAGGGTGGAGGGATGTGGGAATCCTCGGGTCCCATAACCGCCGCACGGGCAGCGAACGTCGCGTCAAGCGCATGCGTGCCAGGGAGAGGGGAAACTTTCCTTCCGCGGGCGGCGCGCGGGAATCGCAAGCGCTATCAGCGCCACCGGGTGGGTCACGTGAGATCCCGCTGATATCGCCCGGGTAGAGTGTACTAGAAGCTTTTGAGTGGCGCGAGCGCCTGCCTGAGCGCGGCCGTTTCAGCGTGGAATGATGCGGTGGCGCTGGCGTCGACCAATCTACCAGCGCGGATGGCTGGCAGGCGTTCCGCGTACGTGTTCGTACCTCTCCGTCGAGCCTAGGATGATCTTTTTCATTCTTTGTTATACCCCCTTTTCCAAAAATGTTAATGCAAATAAATATTATTTGACATTATTGTTACTGAAGTTGCCGCCGACTGTGTTGCAGCTTGAAGTAGCGTAGCACATCGTACCGCATAACGAGCGCTTCCCCCCCCCCCCCCCCTTTTTTTTTACAGTGTACAGTTACACGAGATACCAGCTAGCCGGCACACATCGGAAGCCTCCCTCATCCCCCCCCCCCTCCCCTCGAAAAAAAGAAAAAAGCAATGTGTTGCATATAAGACGAAGAACTCCGCCAGTTCCACGTAAAACACCAATGTTGGAATCAAATAAAGGGCGCGTTGCTTGTGGTTGCGTTCACTCACAACAAAAGCAAGCTTTATTGACAATGTCACTGTCTGAAGAACAGCAGAGTTTTTCCAGAGCACCCTATCATTTTAAAATATGGGAATGCGTTTATTGTTGTAGGACCCACAAAAATGCACATACGTAATGCTGCAGAAAAACGCCTTCAGTGAAACATAGCAGTGCAAGATTTCGAGAGTTTAAAGGCAACACCACTGCAAAGTCCTATTAACAATCGCATACTTATACAAACAATACATTTGCAATTAAAAATGACAAAAAGGATAAAATTATAGAGCCAGGATACACAATATAACATAAAACAAAACAGAATAGCAGAGCTTAGGTTGTCTTTGTAAAATGCATTTAAATAAATAAAAATGTTATTATGGTTGCAAAATTGTTTAAACCGACTCTAAAGTGGAACAATGAATCAGCTTAGTTCCGAGTAATTGTGCTCCGAGAACCCTAAAGCTGCTAAATTAACCATCACAGGTTTAATAATACAAAAAGATTAAAGATGAAATTTTATTTTCAGATTTTGCGTCAGAGTTTGCACGTTCTCTTGCTTACAAACCTCTTCTCAGAAAAATCATCTCTCTACTTGGTGACCCTTAAAAAAATTAAGAGTAATAAAATATGCTCAAAAACTGACATCCTTTTTATGCCAATGCAGCAATTTATAGCCTACTCAATTTCAGGTGCTGCTGTGCGCTTCTTCGTTTTTCATCCCGCGACTTGTTCAGACCCTTTATATAGAAATGCATGTAGACCGTGGGTAAGGTCTGATGGTGGCAAAATTGAAGTTTCTGCTGCTCCACAACAGAGTGGGACGCTTGCAACAAGCTGCAGGGCATCTGAGGCCTCTTGAACCATTACTAAACTAGACTTGCTGATTAGTTTGTCTTGCACGAACGCTTCACATTCCACGCTTCCGTTGTTTGCACTGCTGAAGAATACGGCTCGTTCAATGGAAAGTTCACGCGTGCTAGAATTCAGTGAGCACGCTACGTATGACACGCCGTCAAACCCGGGAAACTCGTGCAACGCCCATGATTTTGACGGTAGGTCAAGCCCACGAAGGTCGTCGAGAGTGACAACCGCTTCAGACGAGGGACTTGAGCTTGCCTTGTCAGCTTCGTCGCTACCTGCAGAAGTTGCACAGTTAGTGTCCACAAGCACCTGCGCAGGAGTGCTAATGCGGCGCCGCTTCCTGTTGTCGTTCTCAGCCGGCACACCCTGATGCCGCCGCTTTGTTTGGGTCCGTGGAGCCGGAGTTTTCAGCGTCAGATATGCAGGCAGGTTGGGCAAGATCGTCGGGACTGCATCAGGGGCAAGCATCGGCGTTCCCCTAAGAATACGGACTTCAACACCATCGATCACATGCACGTAGTCTCTCACAATGAAATGCGGTTCGAAGTGTAACTCGCACACGGCACAATCGGCGTCAAGCGGTTTGTCAAGCCGATGGAGGTTCCGCTCCCAAAGAAGTCGTCGTTCTTCGTCTTTCGGGGCCTTAAAAAGGGATAACTTTCGACTTTGTTGCACACGCGGATATCCAGTTGTGCAACCTGGCGCGTAACAATGGTTTAACGCTT